>NC_053491.1:315839431-316051931 GCF_905171775.1 Rana temporaria
GGGGGCACTTAATAAACGTAAGGGGCCAAGAGCACAGAAGAGGGACCCGAGAAAAGGAGGATCCAGGCTGCTCTGTGCAAATCCACTGCAACAAAACAGTAAAGTATAACGTTTTTTTTGTTCTTTTCTAAAAATAACAGAGACTTTACAATCACTTTAAAATATAGTAGAGGCTTGAGTGGGGACTTTAAAGGAGAACTTAAAGTTTTTGGATAAAGTTATGAAAGGTTAAAACTTTGTTTTACAGCGTTCTATGTCCCTGCTGGGGAGATTTCCCCTTTCCTGCCAAGAAATAATGGAACGCTCTTCAAAATATGAATGCAACAAACCCATATTAAATATGACATGCTGTATGAACCTGAAATACATACTGTATAGTCACATGTATAGTTCCTTTCCTGAGAGATCTCTGAACTCTATATCACCATTCAGAGCCTGGAAAAGCTGTGGCGAATACTGGCAATTTATTGCTACAACTGTAAATGCTCAGCAAGTATGCTCTGAGTCAAGCCCTGTACACACGATCGGATTTTCCGGGACTGGTCGGGATTCAAGCCATGTATGGGTGGGCTGATTTCGCCCAAGATGATGGATGAACTTGGGTACAACCAGCCTGTTGGATTTTCAAGCAATTAATGCAACTAGAAATAATCTCAGTGGGCCAGATTCAGATAGGTCAGCGGATCTTTAGATCCGCGTAACCTATCTGATTTACGTTACGCCGCCGCAAGTTTTTGAGGCAAGTGCTTTATTCAGAAAGCACTTGCCTGTAAAGTTGCGGCGGCGTATCGTAAATCCCCCGGCGGAATTTAAATTCCGCGGCTAGGGGGCATGTAAAATTTAAATCAGGCGCGTCCCCACGCCGAAAGAACTGCGCATGCGCCGTCCGCTAAATTTCCCAGCGTGCATTGCTCCAAATGACGTCGCTAGGACGTCATTGGTTTCAACGTGAACGTAAATTACGTCCATCCGTATTCGCAAACGACGTAAAAAATTCAAAATTCGACCCGGGAACGACGGCCATACTTGACATAGGATACGCTGCATATAGCAGGGGTAACTATACGCCTAAACGTAAAAAAAAATGTGCCGGGCGGTCGTTCGTTTCTGAATCGGCGTAACTCCTCATTTGCATATTCCTTGCGTAAAAATACGGAAGTGCCACCTAGCGGCCAGCCTGGAATTGCAGCCTAAGATCCGACGGTGTAAGTCACTTACACCTGTCGGATCTTAGGGAGATCTATGCGGAACCTGATTCTATGAATCAGGGCATAGATCCGACCGACGGAACTCAGAGATACGACGGCGTATCCAATCAGCCTTATCAGCTATCTTTTGTAAAACAATTCTATGTAATGGAGATGAAAATAAATGAGGTATATGCAGTCCAAATCAGGAGAGCAGCTTAGGTTGAGAACACTGCTCTTAAAAAGATACAGTAGACCGAGTGTTGTCACCCTAGGACAGGGAGCGTGTTAATAGCAGTATCATCTAGTGGGAGTAAAGGTGAAAAAAAAGCCTGATAGAAGAAGCTACCACATTTAAGGACTAGATCGTTGTAATACATTTTTGTTCTTTTGTTTGGATAGATGTTAAGTTAGCTGCCAACATTAATTCATTGGCATGCATTTTAACTTTTCTGAGGCACCAAAGACAATGGGAAACTACCGTATCTATCGGCGTATAACACGCACCTTCACTTTAAAAGGGAAGTTTTAGGGGAAAAAATATTAAATTTGAAACAAGGAACTTTAAAAAAAAAAAAAAAAAAAATAAGGGTCAGTGCCCATATGCAGCCTGATCAATGCCCATCGATGCAGCCTCACCAGTCCACATCAATGCACCTGCCTCACCATTGCCATCAATGCAGCCTGATTGATGCCCATCTACAGCCTTGGAGGGGACAGGGAGGGGGAGGGACAAGCGCCAACAGATTACATACAGTGAGAATCTCCTACGATAGACAGAACAGTGGTCCAATGGCAGCCCAGGAGATGGGACTTCCTATTACAAAGGTCGCCAAGTAAACAGGAGATTCTCACTGTATGTGATCCAACAGTGCTCGTCCCGTCCCCCTCCGTCCCCTCAGAGGCAGCTAAAATTGAAGTATCAGCGTACACGCACACGCTATTTGCACCCGATTTGCAGGGCGAAAAAGTGACCGTTACACGCCAATAAATACAGTATTTGAAAAGTTGGAGGTTGTGCTCTTTGGCCTTTGTACAAATCTGAAATGGATACAGTTATAACCATATAATGGTAGTGAACAGAAAGTCAAAGCCATAGCCCAACTTTTGCAAAAAAAAAAAAAAAAATTGTATTTCTAAATGCAGTTACATTAATCTCATGATTTACAGTGCATTTACTACTTTTTTGCAACGGAGTATGCAGAGCATTGGAATATTAATATGCTCCTTGACAACGTTGTAATTTTAAACTTTTTTGACAATCTTTGTGAACGTTAACTATTTGTGTGCAAATTTTCAATAAAGAGTATTCTGCTGTGTGTTCCCACTTCCCTTGATGAGGGTATGGACCACATTTTATTTTTATTTTTTTTGAGGATACCTTTCCTTACCTTTTGCCCGTTCTGAATCCTTATTGGTCCATATTGGTGAACTCCATCCTTACGTTGGATGAATCGGAACGCCTACCATTGACCTGACCAGTTGACACTGGCCAAAGGTCCATGCCCTTTCCCTTTTTTGATTATGCAGATCATTGCACCTGTTATCAGTGCACCCTGGGTGTAAAGTACAGGCAAACCTTCACCGCACCCTCAGGTCTGTACAAGTTAAAGACAAAAATCCTATTAAATTTATATGACTAGACCACTACTTGCTTGCTATAAAGTTAAGTGAATAACAAAGTTTTAGTTTCCGTAACAAATTCCAGTACTGAACGGCAGAGATAAGAAATTGAGAAGAGTTATAAAATTCTCAAACATCTTGTTTTTAAGAAAGCCTTTCTATAAAAAAAAAAAAACTGAATGTAGCTAATCCCCGTCTAACTTCTTCTGGTCACACCATGTATCATGAAGAACAGGAAAGTCTGTCACATCACAATCTGTGTGCTCAAAGTCACATGTGACTCACATAATAACTTTAGTATGTAGTTTTCCAAACACTTTAATGCAGGGATGCACATTGGTGAAAAAGCAATTTACAGTATACACAAAGCTGTTTGCAAACAGAACGAATCATTTTTCCTGCAGTCGTAGGACACGAGAAACACCAGAGAGCTTTTCTGACATACAGCTGGCTCCTCTAATTACATCCCAGTCACAACTTCAATTATCCCCTATCAGCCTAGGGCCTGGAGGTCATTCTATCAGCCCCATCATGCTTGGGAATGAAATTTCCAGGGTGAGGCCACCCGACAGCTCGGCCAGAGCACTATCTCTTCTCACGCTGACAGCTAAATTATTTTTTTAAATTGAAAAAGTAAACATGTGGGCTCCGCTCGGCTGATAAGGGTCAAAAATGCTGAGCTACCAGACTAATAAACACCGGGCGCTTGTGATCCTCGCCAAGTGTACTGAGCAAAAATAAATAAATAATAGTATTTCTGGATTTTTTTTATAAATAAAACAAAAGGTGACAAGTTATAGTGTCCTATGAGGAACTAGGCAAGCTCTACCAAATAGGGGATGCCAAGCAAAATACACACTCTAGAGACTGGCTTCTAGAACAGAGTCCCCGTTACCATCATGTATGGCAACTGTATCGTAAAACGCGTGCTTAAATGTGCATTGCCACAAGGCATGGCAATGCACCTGCTCTGTGTGTGGTGCAATGCAGTGCAATTAACTCTGCATTATACAATAAAGCCCAATGCACAACACCTTAAAGCCATTGTAAAAATAAAAAATTAACTTTTTTTCCTCTTGTGGTGCATTGGTAGCCCTTTCCTAAAGGGAATCTGATGCAAGAAAGGGTCTGGTGGGGATCCTGATATAAGACGAGGCTATTATGGGGACGCTGATGTAAGCGAGGTAAGTAAATGGGGACGACTTCTTACTCTTTTTTAAATCATATCACATCAATAATAAAATAAAATCTATGTAAAAGAAAAAAAAAAAAATATTAATTGATTTATATTTTATTATCCATCAATTTAATAGGTCTTTTTTGGCCCATATTTGTAAAATATATACTGTGGCCCTAGTACTAAAATGTTTTGCCTCAAAGGGTAGCTTGTACCAAAAAATTAAGATGGAAAGAGAGAGAGAGAGAGAGAGAGAGAGAGAGAGAGAGAGATACTTGGAAAGAGAGAGAGACTTGGAAAGAGAGAGAGAGAGAGAGAGAGAGAGAGACTTGGAAAGAGAGAGAGAAAATGTTTGATTTATTTTCTGGCAATATGGTTGGAATCTCTGAACTTTTACTGCTGTCTGTATCCCTTTGCTTGGAAGACTCACTCTGTCTTGGTAACAAATAAAAAGAGAAATCCCAAATGTTTGTCACCATAACAGGAGGTAACCTGGAATCTTGGAATTAATTGCCAGAGCTGTTGCAATGTCAACTGTTTAAGAGGGGGGGGAAAAAACAGAATAATCTTAAGAATCTTTCAAGTCAGCTACTAGGTGCGAAAAAAATAAAAAATAAATTGTGGCATTGTGCAAGTTCTCATGTTTAGCAAATAGAGGCGAGCAGGTAAGGAAGACGGAAAACGCCTTCTGTACCACCTTCAAAAAAAGTCATACAAGGCGTTTAAAAAGTATGACTACACAACTCCCTGCAGGGTTTGCTGGTGCTCCATAGACATAGTCATAGTGTTGTGTGGTAATTTAGGATCTAGGGGCAACTCCTTATAGCTGGCAAGATACAAAGCAGATTTTTGATCACTATGGATTGTGGAGCATAGCTGTCTAAAACACAATTTAAAATTACCTTTCATAATACCATAAAACCTTCATAATTCAGAACTAGCTGCTTTATTAATAGCTGATGTGATATTACTGTAAGCCTTTTACTGCACGTACACGCTAAACAGTGAGGTAGTCAAAAGGAGCTACCTTCTTTAATGGAATAAAGCTGGAAAAAAAATATATCGAAATTCGACCGGTTCAGTTGAATTTCAATTTGTGTGTAGCCTTCTTTGTTCAACAGAAGCCAATCCTTAAAAATACAGGGGTAAAGGAGTTGAAAAGGCAAAAGTTTTTTTTTAATTTTAATGCATTCTTAGCCAATCAGCGGAGAGAGGGAGAATGGCCAGGATAGGGCTCCGTGCCTGAATGGATACACGGAGCTCAGACTCATCTTGGGTGCCCCCATAGCAAGCTGCTGGTCTATGTGGGGCACTCGTCAGGAGGGAGGGGCCAGGAGCAGCAAAGTGGGACCCAAGAAGAGGAGGATCTGGGTTGCTCTGTGCAAAACTATCCGCACAGAGGAGGCAAGTATAACATGTTTGTTTGGGTTTTTTAAAGCAAGACTTTACAATCACTTTAATGTCCCTTACTGCACATGATAGAGACTCTGCCCAAATATTGAAGCTTCAGGCAGAGCAGGTTGTAAGGCAAGTATAGAGCCTGCACAGTGCATCCCTAAGCATAGCAGTTTATCCTTTTAGTGCACGGGGGCCCTATTGCAAGGGCGATTTTTTTTTTAATTTGTGGAGGTTGGGATTTAAAATAAATGCATCTTGTATAATTTACCTTTTTCATCAGATCTCGTGCTTTGGACTCGCTCATTTCAACCTTCTTCTTATCAATCAAATGATCTGAAATAAAACAAAACTACAATAAAGGGATATGCTGGACAAACATGCGTGTGGTTCAAGGTTTACACGATTAGGTAACCCATCAGGCCGAGCTTCATTTTCTGCAAATATAAGCTTACAGAAAATAAAAATAAAACACATATGTACCGGTAATTGTTTAGTATAAATAGGTCAGCAAAAAAATGGTTTTATTTTATTAATTCCTAAATAATAAAAACAAATCTTGGGGTCCCCATTCTAAGCCTAATCGATCTAACCTGTAAATGAAATATGTCTATATTTACCTATTCTGAAGCTTCTCCGGTCACATGACCAGCTTCTGTGTAGAGGAGGGACAGCCAACAACCTATGCCCCATAGTAAGCCTTTGGGTGATGTCAACGCCTAGGCTCTGCAGCAGATGTCAGCCATCTCTACAGTGAAGCTAGCACTGGAGAGATCAGGTGATCAGATTGGATCAACTTCAGAATAGGTAAGTACAGACATCTTTGCTTTTACAGGGCAGATAGAATAGGCTTAGAATGGGGATGGGAGTAAATGTAAGCCTAGTTAGGTTTTAACTTGTCTTTCACTTTAAATGCCCACTTCAAGATAAAATCACCCAGCAGGCTTTATAATCCCTACCCAAAACACTCCGCACCTGAGCCTTTTCTTCTTTTGTTTGCTTCCTGCACATGGCCTCCTTTGGGTGTCCAGGACACTGTTTCTGTGGTGTGGACAGTCCCTAATAGATGCCCAACTGCAGAGTCCGCTCAGGATTGAGAGGAAGGCTGATGTCTGCAGAGGGGAGTAGGGGAGACCGAGGGTCTCAGAGGGCCATCACAGCGCTGGAAACTTAGTTGGTATGGGATCTGCACAAGGGACAGGGATGTGTATAGCTGGCTTCAAAAGGAAAGCAAAACACTAAGCCTGGCAGGATGGGTTAGAGGACAGTGAGAGGGAGGGGGATTGTGAGAAGATCCATTTTGTCCAGAGTGCAGCTTTAAAAGCTTTAGATTATACTTCTACCTACAAAAGGACTGGACACTGTCAAAGAAAGGAAAAAAAACAGTAGGACAGCCCAAGATAACTCCTCCTACCTGCATGTCTCAGTTTTGTAGCAAAGTATTACCGAAAGCATGATCAAAATAAAGATGTAATGCCCGATGTACTCCAAGAAATTAGTTTTAAATACAGAAAGCCTAGCTCATCTATGAAGGGATACGGGACTGCTCAACCCCTTGGGATGTCCAACAGCAGTCCAATTGAGTGGTGGGCAAGACAGCAAACATCCACTAACCAGCCAAATGTAAAAAGGAACTGTGCATATCAAAAGGACCTTAAGCCTGAAGCTGGCATAAGAGGAGGATGAAACGTAGAGAACGTGTGAGCAGAAAACATACAAATCTGGGAAACTGCTGGCTGATGTTGAAAAGCTCAAAAGGAAGAGAGGGCAG
The DNA here is from genome assembly GCF_905171775.1 of Rana temporaria. NCBI lineage: Eukaryota > Metazoa > Chordata > Amphibia > Anura > Ranidae > Rana > Rana temporaria. The sequence continues at coordinate 315,846,585 of NC_053491.1, forward strand.
ACTAAAAGCAGAGTACATAATGACTTCAGGCTGTAACTGAATCATCAGTATGCACGCTGCAAGTAGCCCATGACCCACTGGTGAAAATTGAGCTAAAGGCATGCAGAAACAACGGTCAATGCATAAACCAGTGCCCAAAAGTCACTTCCACAATAGCAGGGTCCAGATGCAGTATGACACAAAGGTCAGGCTGAAGACGACCACACCAGATATCCGACAATCAGAAGGGATGCCTGCAGCAGTGGTTTACAGAAGAGTCTTGACTACAGAAAAAGATAGCAATATGCAGTAGGTTAGTACTTACAACAGCAGAGCAGAAGAAAATACTTCCATTCTCATAGGACACTAGCAAAAAAAAAAAATGGTAGAAAGAGGAGCTGGTTTACATTTTTTTTGTATACCAGTGTCCAATTCTTCTGTAGGCAGCAGTATAAACCTAAGTCCCTCGAGACGAGAGAGAAAAACTGTGTGCCTTTAGAAGAGAGGGCCATTTAATTTCATTCTATTCACTCCATGTTAAAAAGACATAAAAATCCTACGAGGCGCTGAGTAATGTTTTGTATAGGGGTGTCAGAGCCCCCTATCCTCTCACACCCTCCATGAGGGCGGTAATCAGGGCTTGGCAACTATTGGTCTGTACACTTCAAAGGGACCCTCACACTAAATCTCCAGACACCCCCCTGTGGCTCAACCCACATTTACCAGAGTTGGACTATCCCAGACCCAGAATTTTGGGCAACTAGGGGTATCAAAAACCTGGAACATATTTGTGTTAGTGGCTCCCTTCTGACCTTTGATTCCTTCAAGGAGAAATTCGGGCTCACTAACCGACAATTCTTTCTATTTCTTCAAATTCGCCATGCCTTCGCTGCCCAATTTGGTTCCACCCCCGGTACTTCTCCTCCGGTCTAACCTTGAATCCACATTAAGGGTTACTCCTCTGGTCAAATCCACCTCTACCATTTACAAAGCTTTATTGCCTTCAGTCCACTTTGGTCTGGGGGACTTGCTCTCTAGGTGGCAGGGCGAGGTCCCGGATCTGGATTCAGAGAACTGGGAGGACGTCTCGGAATATCCTTTCTTACAACTCGTTTCTGTTAGAGATCGGTTGATACAATTCAAACTGCTTCATAGAATCTATTTGTAACCCCAAAGATAATCCAAAATTTACCCGAATTCCTCCTCCAACTGATGGAAGTGTGATATGGCAAATGCCGACTTCAACCATATGTTGTGGTCCTGTCCCAGAATCCAGCACTTCTGGGCGTAGGTCACGACCTTCATTGAAACCTTGACCTTGATTCATGTTCCCCTGAATGTATCAGTCTGTGTGGTTGGTCTGGTGAGCCCCTTGGCCCACCGCCGAGCAACCAGAGCGCTAATAGGACTTCTATTGTTTTACGCCAGGAAGGTTCTACTCATTAAAGGGAAACAAACGGAAGTACCTTCTTTGAATACATGGAAATTGCTGATCAACTCGGCGGTGCCACTGTACAAAGAGGCCTATCTCGCCAGATGCTGCCCAGCTAAGTTTGACAAAATTTGGAGAGTATGGGTCGATTCAGACACTATGAACGCAACAAATTAGGCGTTGTTCCCGTTGACTGTCTTTCTCAACTAGCAGTTTTGTAGGAGTGAGGCCCTTGTTTTGATGTTATCTGACGGTTCTCCTAACTGCACTATCCTCAACCTCAGCAGCTCTTCCTGATGTGGTCGCATGAAATGCATGACATGCTATCCTCTCTCTATCCTCCTAATCTTGATGACAAGAGTAGTTAAGTTGTAGTAACACAGGGCTCGACAAATCCCGGTCGCCAGGGCGACTAGAAATAGCATCCTGGCGACTTGGCTTGGAAGGTGGGCAAAAATGTTTTTAATTTTTTTTGTGAAGTCCCCAGCTCTTCCTTGTGTGAGCTGGCGCCATCTGGTTGTGGCCGTTGGTATTACAAGTTAAGCATTACAAGTTAAACAGCAATTCTAATGTAATTTTTCAATATTTTCACTGCCATCTTCTTCCCTCTAATTAGAACCCCCAAACATTATATATATTTTTTATCCTAACACCCTAGAGAATAAAATGGCGATAGTTGCAATACTTTCTGTCACGCTGTATTTGCGCAGCGGTCTTACAAGCAAACTTTTTTGGGGAAAAAATACACTTTTTTTAATAAAAAAAAATAAGACAACAGTAAAGTTATCCCCATTTTTTGTAATATTATGAAAGATAATGTTACGCCGAGTAAATTCATACCCAACATGTCACGCTTCAAAATTGCGTCCGCTCGTGGAATGCCGACAAACTTTTACCCTTTAAAATCTTCATAGGCGACGTTTAAAAAAATCTACAGGTTGCAGGTTTTGAGTTAGAGGAGGTCTAGAGCTAGAATTATTGCTCTCGCTCTAACGATCGCGGCGATACCTCACATGTGTGGTTTGAACACCGTTTACATATGCGGGCGCTGCTCACGTATGAGTTCGCTTCTGCGCGCAAACTCGTCGGGACGGGGTGCGTTTTTTGGCTCCTAACTTTTTTAGCTGGCTCCTAGATTCCAAGCAAATTTGTCAAACCCTGTAGTAACACTATAGATGTGATAGATGTATAGGACTGTTTTATTGGTTGTTACTTCAGCCGGGGTATGCCCAGAGGCTGTATTATGTAACCTTTGTTTTTTGTGTGTCTTTTTTTCATGCAAAATCAATAAAAAGTATTTTCAAGAAAAAAAAAAAAAAAAAAAACATAAAAAGATCCTTAAAAACCAAATGAATAACTTTTTGAATAAGATGATGCAGAATGGAAGTATTCTATGACCAGCCCACTGTGTATATAAAAGACAGATCGATCTTAATCCTAATGGCCCCCTTGGACTGATTTGTTGCATTTAACATGTCTTGCCTTTTGTCCGTCTTCTTTTCACAGATACAGGTGAAACTCGAAAAATTTGAATATTGTGCAAAAAGTTCATTTATTTCACTAATGCAACTTAAAAGGTGAAACTAATGTGAGATAGACTCATTACATGCAAACAAGATAGTTCAAACCGTGATTTGTCATAATTGTGATTATGGCTTACAGCTCATGAAAACCCCAAATCCACAATCTCAGAAAATTTGAATATTACATGCAATCAATAAAACAAGGATTGTACATAGAACAATATCGGACCTCTGAAAAGAATAAGCATGCATCTGTACGTAGTACTTGGTTTGGGCCCCTTTTGCAGCAATAACTGCCTCAATGCGGTGTGGCATGGAAGCCATCAGCCTGTGGCACTGCTGAGGTGTTATGGAAGACCAGGATGCTTCAATTGTGGCCTTCAGCTCTTCTGCATTGTTCGGTCTTAAGTCTCTCATCTTTCTCTTGGCAATGCCCCATAGATTCTCTATGGGGTTCAGGTCAGGCGAGTTTGCTGGCCAATCAAGCACAGTAATCCCACGGTCATTGAACTGAGTTTTGGTGCTTTTGGCAGTGTGGGCAGGTGCCAAGTCCCGTTGGAAAATGAAGTCAGCATGCTCATAGAGCTCGTCTGTGGAAGGCAGCATGAAGTGCTCCAAAATCTCCTGGTAGACGGCTGTGTTGACCCTGGACTTAATAAAGCACATTTGACCAACACCAGCAGATGACATGGCTCCCCAAATCAGCACATACTGTGGAAACTTCACACTGGACTTCAAGCATATTGCAGTGTGTGCCTCTCCTCTCCATTCTTCCTCCATACTCTGGGTCCTTAATTGGTTTCCAAATGAGATGCAAAATTTGCTCTCATCAGAAAAGAGGACTTTGGACCACTGAGCAACAAACTGGGTCTGGTTTTCTTTAGCCCAGGTAAGACACTTCTGACGTTATTTGTTGTTCAGGAGTGGCTTGACAAGAGAAATACGACATTTGAAGCGCATGTCCAGGATCCACCTGTGTGTGGTGGCTCTTGACGCACTGACTCCAGCCTCCACTCCTTGTGAAAGTCCCCAACACTTTTGAATGTCCTTCGATACAGCACTTTGGGAACATCCAACTTATTTGCAATACCTTTTGAGGCTTTCCCTCGTTATGGAGGGTGTCAATGGCGGTTTTCTGCACAACCGTCAGGTCAGCAGTCTTTCCCATGATTGTGATGCCTACTGAATCAGACTGAGAGACCATTTAAAGCAGAGTTCCAGCCTTTTTTGATGTTTATTAAAAGTCAGCAGCTACAAAAAGCATAGCTGCTGGCTTTTAATAAACATACACTTACCTGCTCCACTGTCGAGCGAAGCCCTGCTCCTCTCCTCTGCCCCCTCTCTGCCGGCGCCTCCATCCTAACTGTGGGCACCCAGCCTTGACATTTTTCGGCTTCACAGCCGGGCACTCACTGCGCATGCGCGAGCGGCGCTACACGATTGGACAGGCGATCGCCTGGGACGGGTCACGTGTCCCAGGCGATCGCCTACAGGGAGGGGCCGCCAAAAGGCGATATAACTTATCGCCTTAGCGGGCCCTGGGCGGAAGAAGGAAGTGGGACAGGAAGTCCCACGCCTCCTGAAGCCCCCACTCCACCACCAAAAAAATGACATGCCAAATGTGGCATGTAAGGGGGTGAGGAGTGGATTAAGCGGAAGTTCCACTTTTGGGTGGAACTCCGCTTTAAAGGCTCAGGAACCCTTTGCAGGTGTTATGGCTTAATTGGCTGATTAGAGTGGGACACTTTGCACCTAAAATATTGTACCTTTTCACAATATTCTAATTTTCTGAGATTGTGGATTTGGGGTTTTCATGAGCTGTAAGCCATGATCAACACAATTATGACAAACCACGGCTTGAAATATCTTGCTTTGCAGTCCACATCTCATAAGTTTCACCGTTTAAGTTGCATTAGTGAAATAAATGAGCTTTTGCATGGTATTCAAATTTTTCGAGTTTCACCTGTATGGCTGCCAATACATAACAAAGGAACTAAAATCCAACGGGCACATACATTTATTCAAACAGAGAAGCACAGGAGTGTTACTGGTTTAACATGCTTTCGTGCCATTAAGGTGAAGTTAGAGGCCAATCAAGCATTGTTTGGAACAATCATTTTAGTAAGCAGAGGAAAATTATATTATATACACACAAAAAATGTTCTGAGGGAAAAAGGCTAAAAAGATTAAAGATGATAAACTTAACTATTTTAATTTAGTTTAACTTTGAATTAAATGGTAATGTATAATGTACCTTGGTCTCAGTCAGTCAATCTACATCTACATTAGTATAACTCTATACTAAAAACTAAGTTTCCAGTAGAGAACTGTTATACTCATGTACAATACACCTCACCCATTCATCCTGTCAGATCACATTCTCTCTCTTTAAAAACCCTTCAAAATTACTCCATTCAATACTCCCTACTTGAATTAATAAACTGATGTCTGCAATCTGCATTCCAATCGCAAAAGCCAGGCTTGATTACCATCATTCATCTCAAGATTCAGTCACCATTCACCCTTGCTCATTTTCTATCAATCTCATCTTTATGTAACACAGAAGATCCTCATCTAACCTTCACTGCTTATTTTCTACATTTTTAGTCTTTTTATTCCAAAACTACAGGGCAACCAGAGCCTACCCAAAAGGGAACAAGAAATATAGAATTCCAAATCTGTTCAGCAGTTGTGACAGTGATCATACGAGTTTAGCTTCCGAGTTCTTGGGAACAACTTTACCAAGGACGCAGCTGTGTTTTATAGGGAATGCATTGTGATTTTGTACATACTGTACATTATGGATTTAGGTTCGATTAGCTGGTGGATTGAAGTGGGTATTATTTTAGTGAAAACCCCCTGGTAATCTCCAGAGGGAAGGGATTCCCAAAACTGCTGAAAATACTCGCCTATCTGGTGTTTAACTGGGAAACAAGTGTTCCTAATGCAATACGATTGTATGTTATGGTACTCTATATACATGGTGAGTGGACCTAAATAATGTGGGATATAATTACTACCTCAGGGTATCCCTCCCAAACAAGCAAGGAATTTTAAAGTTTTAAACAATCTTTAAGGCTATATTCACACACTGCAGTGTAAGACACTGATCACTGCAAGGACACCCAGAAAACAATTGTTTTCTGTGTGTCCCATTATCTGCAATGCAGCCCGCAGCATGTAGGGGGGAGTAGGAGGTGATCAAATTGTCATTGTTCGAAAGCGCTAGAGTCGATTGGGGAAATCAGGTGATTTTCTTTGTTGCAACCATGAAAATTGCACCACCTATGGCCTGGACAAGTGTTTTCTACAGGTAGGGGTGAATCTAGGGAAGCTATTCAAAGGAATAAGGGCTTCAAGGCAAAATGCATACATAGCACATCATGTTTATAAAATGCACATCATGTTTATAAAATGAACAGGGGCATAGGATCCCTGTGTGCTTCCATCTGTATAAAGCCCTATTCCTAAAAAACAAGTCTTGCACATCACTTATTTTTTAGGTGTTTGTGTGTACGAGGCTTTAGACTGATGGCCTTTAAAATTGATGTTTCTGCAGTTCTAATCTTCTTTTATAACCGTCTTTAAAAAAGAAAAAAAAATGGCAAACACTTTTTTTACTTACCAATCAAACCCTCTATATCTAGGCTTACACGTCGACATTTAAAGTCTGGATCAGCTCCATTTTTGTGCAGGATTACCTGAGACACCATCTCATCGACCAGCTTATAGTACTGTGGCCTAAAAAGAAAAAAGGGAAAACAAATATTGCAGCAAGTTGTAGACTTGTATGAATTCCACTTTCTGAAAATAAGAAAAGGTGTGGCAAAAAACGTAAAACATGACATTTCAGGAGATAGATTTTTCTGTACACAGAAAAACCTACAGTAGTAAACATTAATATAAAAAAAGGGGGGGGGGGGACGCAAAGGCATAAATAATAAAACGAAGTACCGTAAATCCAGGATCTCTATCCACATAAAAAAATAAGCTTTACTGAAAAGACATCCTAAAACACTGCATCTCAGACATTGGGGGTTATTTATTTACGAAAGAAAAATCCACTTTGCATACAAGTGCACTTGGAAGTGCAGTCACTAAATCTGAGGGGGACATGCAAGGCAAATAAAAAAACAATTTTAGCTTGCACATGACTGGATGATAAAAATCAGCAGAGCTTCCCCTCATTTCAGATCTTCCCCTCAGATCTACAGCGACTGCACTTCCAAGTGCACTTGTAGGGCAAAGAGGATTTACCTTCCCTAAATAACCCCCACTGTGTTCCTTCTCCAGCGAACATGACACAAAAATAGGATTTTAGTACTCTTGTAAAATCCTTTTCTTAGAATCCATTGAGGAACACAGGAAGTCTTAAACCTTCGGGTTATATACAGGAGAAATAGACAAAAAATACAGAAGGGCAGCCCAAGGTAATCCACCTTCAACTATCAGAATGCATAACATAGAAAAATGACAGAATAAAAGATTGGGTGGTCCAGTGAGTCTGCCCAGCAGAGCCTGCCATTTTTTTTGTGAATATATATTATTTTATAAACACGCACACACGATATAAAAAGTCTACACATCCCTGTTAACCACTTCCCCAACCACATATAGACATATGATGTCCCCAGGAGGGATCTCCCATCCTGGGCGGGCGTCATACGATGCCCCCGGCTTCCCTCGCGGTATAGGGGGCATGCGCGTGCCATGTCACAAGGAGCAGATGGGCATACTTGGTGGCCGTGATGTCCGCTCGGCATTCGCGATCGCTCGTTACAGAGCAGGCCTGTGGATCTGTTAACACACAAAACCACGTCCTGTCAGGGGAGAGGAAACCGATTGTGTGTTCCTAGTACAGAGGACCACCTATCGGTCACCTCCCCTTGTCAGTCCCCTTCCCCTACAGTTAGAATCACTCCCTAGGGAACACATTTAACCCCTTGATCGCCCCCTAGTGTTAACCCCTTCCCTGCCAGCGACATTTATACAGTAATCGGTGCAATTTTATAGCACCGATCACTGTATAAATGAATGGTCCCAAAATAGTGTCAAAAGTGTCCGATATGTCCGCTGCAATGTCACAGTCACAATAATAAAATAACATTTAAAAAAAAAAAAAAAAAAAAAAAAAAAAATCGCAGATCGCCGCCATTACTAGTAAAATAAAACACACACACACACACACACACACACACATAAAAATGCCATAAATCTATACCCTATTTTGTAGGCGCTACAATCTTTTGCGCAAACCAATCAATATACGCTTATTGCAATTTTACCAAAAATATGAAACTAAGGAAATAACGTTTTTTTATATATTTTTTTGGGGGATATTTATTATAGCAAAAAGTAAAAAATAGTGTTTTTTCAAAGTTGTCATTTGTTTTTTCGTTTATAACTCAAAAAATAAAAAAAAAATAAAAACACGCATAGGTGATCAAGTACCACTAAAATAAAGCTCTATTTGTGGGGGAAAATGTATTAGGTTCCAGTGTTGCATGACTGCGCAATTGTCATTCAAAATGTTACAGCACACAAAACTGAAAATTGGCCTGGGCAGGAAGGGGGTGAAAATGCCCTGTATTGAAGTGTTTAAAATGTCAGGTTTCTGAGCAATGAGACAAAGATAAATTATTTCAGAACTTTTTTCCACCTTTAATGTGACCCATAAACTGTACAACTCAATTAAAAAACAAACAGATCTTTTATTGGGAAGTAAAATAAAAATAAATGTGGTTGCATAAGTGTGCACACCCTCTTATAACTGGGGAGGTAGCCGTTTTCAGAATTGGGCAATCACGTTCAGGCTGGGTTCACACTATAGTACACTACAGTAGTACGACTTTCATCCTATCTGTCCTACATCCATCCTACTTTCATGAACAGGGTACCACTTTTATCCGACTTTGTACAAGTCTGACTTGTTCTTTGACCAATCAAAACAATCCCAGAGTGAGATAAATTCCTTTTACTGCTGCTGTAATCACATGTCGGATGTCAAAAGTCGGATGGTAAGGACAAGGCTCCTACTTTGGCCTGACTTCAATGATATTCAATGGGCTGAAGTAGGATCAATGTCGGACCAAAGTAGTACAGGGAGCATTTTCAAAGTCGGACCAGTTAAAGGGGTTGTAAAGGAAACATTTTTTTTTCATAATAAGCATCCTTTACCTGCAGACATTACTCTTTTCACTTCCTCGTTTTTGCTCAGAAGTTGCTCTATTTCTTCTCTGTTCTGTTCACTTCCTGCTTGTCTGATTGTTACTCACCACCGTGAAGGGAGGCTTTACTGTGGTGGTCAGTGACGTGCTTGCCCCCTCCTAGGAACTACATCTGTGTGTCAGGACGCTCTCTATGTGTTAGAGACTTCAAGGAGGTGTGAATTACTGGGCGTGCCGCAATGCATACTGGGAAATGTAGTTCTTACATGAACGAGCGCCGCAAACCAGGAAGTGAATGAGAGAACAGAAACTAGAATGCCGGAGGTGATATAGATGAAGGAATTTAATAGGTATTTTTTTTTTTTTTTTTTAACAGAATCATTACACTATTCTGTCTGTCTACCTTGCAGACATTAATTTTAGGCACATTTTTTTTTTCCTTTACAACTCCTTTAAGACGGCTCTCATAGGGAAACATTGATTTTCACACGTCATGCGACATGAGCTCACAGTGTCGGAGCGTTGTCGGACAAGTGTGAACCCGGCCTAAAATGCATTTTAAATAGGAGTCAGTACACACCTGCCAGCATTTAAAGTAGAGGTCGACCGATATAATCGGCATGCCGATATATCGGCCGATATTTGGCCGTTTTGGAGAAATCGGCATCGGCCGATTTTCATCCAAATTAGGCCGATATTTAACATGGCCGTTAGCGGAGTCGCGGATTGCCGCTGCGGTCACAGCATCAGGAAAGGCCGCGGCTTCGGCCTAGCTCCGGCCATCTTGGTACACCCAGCGCGGCGGCCCTCCCCTCTGTTTACACCCAGAGGAGGAGGGGCCCGCTTGCTGTCATCTGCTGACTTTTTTTTTTTTTTTTTTTTAATTTAGGAAGTCGGCAGCGGGCCCGTGCTGCATTCTGGGGCTTGTAGGCAGAGGCAGGGCGCGCAGCAGTCAGGGGACTTTTTTTTTTCCCCAGAGTGAAGGATGTTGTCAGCGGCGGCCGCTGATAGGCTGTTACCGGCCCGCTCTGCATTCTGGGGATTGTAGGCAGAGGCGGGGCAGCACGTCAGGGACGAATGGAGTCTTGTGCTAGGCTGGTGGGCATTGATAAATGACTGACATTGGGCTGTACTGGTGGGCACTGGTTGGCACTGATGAGGTGACGCACTGGTTGGCACTAATGTGGCGACGCACTGGTTGGCACTAATGTGGCGACGCACTGGTTGGCACTAATGTGGCGACGCACTGGTTGGCACTAATGTGGCGACGCACTGGTTGGCACTAATGTGGTGGCACTGATGGGCTGCACTGGTGGGCACTGACAGGCTGCACCCCACCTCTCCACCCTAAACAATTATCTCCTCCCCACCTCTCCACCCTAGGTTTTTTGATGAGAAAAAAAAAAAATCGGCCTAAATTATCGGCCGCAAAAATCGGCAACACATATCGGCCATCGGCCGCCCGATTTCCAAATATCGGCATCGGCCAGAGAAAAACCCATATCGGTCGACCTCTAATTTAAAGTGCCTCTGATTAACCTCAAATAAAGTTCAGCTGTTCTAGTAGGTCTTTATGGACATTTTCTTAGTCGCATAAGCAAAAGCCATGGTCTGCAGAGAGCTTAAAAAGCATCAGAGGGATCTCATTGTTAAAAGGGATCAGTCAGGAGAAGGGTACAAAAGAATTTCCAAGGGGTTAGATATACCATGAAACACAGTGAAGACCATCATCACCAAGTGGAGAAAATATGGCACAGCAATGACATTGCCAAGAGCTGGATGTCCTCCAAAATGTATGAAAAGATGCAAAGAAAACTGGTCAGGGAGGCTGCCAAGAGGCCTACAGCAACATTGAAGGAGCTGCAGGAAAATATGGCAAGTACTGGCTGTGTGGTACATGTGACAACAATCTCCTGTATTCTTCATATGTCTAGGGTAGAGTGGCAAGACCTAAGCCTTTTCTTACAAAGAAAGGCATCCAAGTCTGGCTAAATTTTGCAAAAACACATCTAAAGTCTCCCAAAAGCATGTGGGAAAAATAGGATTTATACGTCATACTTGCCTGTAAAATCCTTTTCTTTTTCATACATCATGGGACACAGAGTCAGGATAATATTCATTACCTTCTGGGTTATATTTCACCAGGTAAATGACACTGGTAGACCAAAGATCTTTAGACAGGAATTGATCTCCCCATATAACCCCTCCCATACAGGAAGAACATCAGTTTTGTAGCAAGCACTGGATCCTCAAAAAAGAGGGGAGTGTCCTATGATGTACTCAAAAGAAAAGGATTTTACAGGCAAGGATGATGTAAAAATCCTATCTTCTTTTTCATACATCATGGAACACAGAGTCAGCTAATATTCATTACCTCCGATTGTATTCAAAGCCAATTTGATTTCTACAGCTGACTGTAGAAAGGAGAGAATTCTCCCAACCACTTATTTCCGTGGATGCCATTTTTTTGGCTTCATACCAAGCAATACAAGTCTTCCAGACTTTAAGATAGATCTTTTTAGTGACAGCTTTTCTAGCATTCACTAGGGTAGACATTACTGGTCCCGAGATGCCTTGGTCCTTTAACACCCTGGCTTCAATAGCCATGCCATCAAATTTAGAGACTGTACATTGGGGTGGAATATAGGACCCTGAGACAGTAGATCAGGGCGCTGTGGAAGCGTCCATGGTCCGTTTTTTGTCAGTCTGACAATCTCCGGGAGCCAGGGCCTTCTGGTGCCACCAGAATGACTGGGACCCCCTCTCTCCAAATCCTGCGCAAAAAAAGTGGAAGGAGAGGGATCGGAGGCAAGGCAAAAACCAGGGATTGGCTCCATGGAACCATTAGAGCATCTGCTCCAATCTCTTGTTCGAGAGAAAAACTGCTGTAGTTTGTTGTTGAATCTGGATGCCAGTAGGTCGACCTCTGGCCATCCCCAATGTTGGCAAAATTTCCTGGAACATTTGTGTGTTTAGGGACCATTCCCCCAGGCAGATCTGAGATAATCTGCCTTCCAAATTTCTACTCCCGGGATATGGACTGCCGATATAATTGGCACATATCTTTCTGCCCAGGCAAGTATGTAGTTCACCTCCTTCAGAGCTGAACGAATTCTGGCACCGCCTCTGTGGTTTATATAGGCCACTGCATTGGCATTGTTGGACTGAACCCCAATAGGGTAGTCCTGAAGCTCCACTGTCCAGGAGTGTAGGGCCAGACGTACTGCCCGTAATTACAGAATGTTGATGGGCAGGATCTGTTCTGTTCCTGACCATTTCCCCTGGGCAGAGAGCCCATCTAGGGTCGCTCCCCAGTCTGAGAGACTGGCATCTGTAGTCCGTACTCTCCAAGTTACTGGGAGAAAGGATTTTCCATTTTGCAGGTTCTGATCCTGCAGCCACCAATTTAGGTTTAAGGATGCCTGAGGGGAAAAGGACATTGTATAATCCAGAGCTTTACCTCCCCTGTTCCAAGCCAACAAGGTGTTTTCTTGCAAAAGGCCTGGAATGAAACTGGGAATAGGGTACTGCCTTTAAGGAGGATACCATCCTCCCTAGAAGGCTCATACAGAGCCGAATGAAGGGTTGTCTGGTGCCCCTTATCTGACGCACCTGATCCTTCAGGGTACAGATCCTTACGGGTGGCAAGAATACTCTTGCTTGGACCGTGTTTAGGTTCACACCTAGATACTTTAAATTTTGAGCTGGTCTCAAGGTTGACTTTTCGGTATGTATGATCCAGCCCAAGCTTTTCAAATACCTTACTGTGTATATTATGCTCTATTCTAGAGCCTGTACCAAGTTATCTCTGAGCAGGGGGTCGTCCAGGTACCCGAGCACCAGAATCCTTTGGGCCCTTAAAAAGCCCAGTACTGGTGCTAGGACCTTTGTGAATACACCCGAGGGGGGGGGGGGGGGATGGAGCTAGCCTGAAGGATAGAGCCACAAATTGAAAAAGGATATTCGTCTATTGTAAAGCGTAGGAACTTCTGGTGAGGCTGAAAGATAGGTACGTGTAAATACATGTCTTTTATATCAATGGAGGCTAGAAAGTCTCCCCTCTGAAGTGAGGTTACTACTGAGCGGACAGACTCCATCCGGTTTCTGAACCGTAAACAGGTTTGAGTAAATCCCTGTGCCCCTTTCCAGTATCGGAACCTCTACAATTATTCCTTGATGAACTAACTGATGTAGTGCCTGAAGTAATAAGTCTATTTTTGGAGAATCTGAGGGAACGCTGCATCTGGGCGTATGGGACTGCCTCGAAAGAGGTCACCATCAGACCCAGAACCCTCATGCAGAATCGAAGAGATGACCACTTCTGGGTCGACAACCGCTGCACCGCAGATTGTAGTGTCTGAAGTTTCTCCGTTGGGAGAAAAACTCTCGCCTCAGGAGGAATCCAGGACTAGCCCCAGGTATTCCAGCCACTGAGACGGTACCAACACCGACTTCTGAAAATTCAGAAGCCAGCCGAACTCTCAGAGAGTCTGACACGTGATGGACACATCCTCTTCCAACTCTGAGCTTGAAGAAGTTCTCAGGAGAAGGTCGTCCAGGTATCCTACGATAGCGATCCCGCATGCCTCAGCAGGGCTAGAATCGGGGCGAGCACCTTGGTGAATACCCGTGGTGCCGAGGCCAGGCCGAACGGGAGGGCCACAAATTGAAAGTGGTCCTCTACGATCGCAAAGCGCAGAAATCTCTGTTGCTTTGTGCATATGGGGACATGCAGGTATGCGTCCATGATGTCCAAGGACGCCATAAAGTCCCCCTGATGGAGTGCTGCCACTACCGAGCAAATCGACTCCATCCTGAATTTTTGCACTTTGACAAAACAATTGAGGGCCTTGAGGTCCAGGATTGGACGGACCCCTTCCTTCTTGGGGACTACAAACAGATTTGAGTAAAACCCCTGAAACCGTTCCATCGAGGGAACCTGTACAATCACTCCCTTGACCAGTAGATCCTGGACAGCCCCTGACAGATCCTTCCGGCGATCCGGAGGAAGCTGGAGGTTGGAAGTAAAAAATCTGTTTGGTGGACAAGAGAGAAACTCTATCTTGTACCCCGAGGAAACCACCTCGCAAACCCAGCGGTCGGAAAGAAGAGACCTCCACCGAGCCGCGAATTCGCGAAGCCAGCCCCCACCCGAGACACGGGCGGGGGCAGACCTTCATGCGAAAGCAGGTTTGTCCACAGGCTTGTTAGGCTTGCGGTACCAGGTGCGCTTCTGCCCTGCAGCGGGAGTCTTAGCACCTTGAAAACTTTTTCCTGCCGCACTGGGCGGGCGAAAAAAAAACGCTTGGGGGTAGTAAAGGAGGGCCCTTGCTTACGGCGAGGCTCCTTGCCCTTCCCAGACTGTGGGAGCAATGTGCTCTTGCCACCTGTGGCATCCTTTATGTCATCCAGGGACCCCCAAAAAAACGTTCACCCTTAAAGGGTAAATCCACCAAAGCCTTCTTTGAGGACTGGTCCGCCGACCAACACTTCAGCCACACAAGGCAACATAGTACCACCGCGTAGGCGGAAGCCCTGGAGAGCAAAGGGAGCGTATCCAGGGCCGACTCACAGACAAACTTTAGGCCCTGAACCAAGGTCAGCCAGGTCTACACAGGTCTCAGAAGCACTCTGCGCCTCCAGCTCCTGTAACAAGACCTTTGCCCATTCGGTAAGTGTCTGCGACACCAGAGCAACGGCCAAAACCGGTCTCACTGCCGAACCCACTACTGTGAAAATAGAGCGGGCCACAACCTCGGCTCTCCTATCTGCGGGGTCCTTAAAGGCAGGAGTCCCTTCCACAGGCAACGTGGTGGCTTTGCTCAGTCTGGACACAGGGGGGTCCACTGACGGAGGAGAGACCCACTTTTTTAAAAAGTCCTCCTCAAAAGGGATAACTGGTCGCAAAGTATTTTGGAACAGCAAAAACTTTCTGCGGCTTATCCCATTCCTTGTACAACAATTTGTCCAGATATGGAACACAAGGAAACACTTTTGTGGTACGGGGTGGCTTGCGGAACCCGAAAGGGACCGGCACACCCGATGCCTCCGCCAAATCCTCAAGTTTTTGAGTATCCCACACCGCAGTGATAAGAGCTCCAACAAATTCCATATCATGCACTGACCCTGAAGCAGAGTCATCCTTAGTGTCCACGTGGGCTAAGCCTGCATCATCTGACATGACCGAACCAGAGCCAAACGCAATAGCAGGGCCTGATTCTGTGTCAGAGACATCCCCAGTAGCAGGCGCAGGGAGGGGGCGCTTTTTACCTCCCTTCTGGCCTCTTGTTGCTTCAATCCTGGCGAGAAACGCCTCAAGGACTGCCGTCATCACCTCCAAAGAGGCTGCAGGGGCACTAAGGGTTAAATCAGGCATGGTTGGGGTAGAAGCCTCCTCCTCAAAGAGAGCGCCTTCCATGATGACCCACCGCTAATGCCTCCTTAGTACTGCAAGGCAGACACCCACCGGCCCCCCCTTCCCGGCTGCAAAACAGAGAGCAGGGGGCCCCCAGGGAACTCACCACCCCCGGTTGTAGTGTTAGCTGAAGCGCTTAGAAGTGCTGGCTGCGCTGTCCCTCAGGAAGTGATTTGCGGGCTTTTGCTGCGCTCTCAGGCACTAGAGGCCGAGACGTTTCCAAGATGGCCGCCGTATGCAGGAAAAACAGCATGCGGGCCACAAGAAAATGGCCGCCGACCTATGCAAACTGCGTCCGCGCCAAAATGGCGGCCATACATGCGTTTAAAACACAGTGACACAGCAGAAAGACTCGCCTCCTGAGGACGTTAACCACGAAACGTACGTCGGGGCGGCACCCAACCACGCAATTCTACCTGTCACTTCCTGCATCCTGTTTTGCTGGCTCCGTTCATTGCGGACGTGGAACGCACACTCGGGACACGAGCTGAGCATCCAAGCGCCCAGGATCCTGCTATTTGACCCTATGCTACTGAGCCTCAGTGCCGGGTTTGAGGCACCCCTCAAAGTAAGCGGCCACTTGGCTCCCTTTGTATATTATTTTAAGAATTATTAAACAAAGTTACACTATTGTTTGGCCATATTTTATTTTTCATGCTTATATCGGATTCCCACTGATTGCAACTGCCACTGCTTCTAGGACGTATTTGCCACTACAGGTGATCCTGTGACAAGCTATAAATGTCCTCCTTTTTGATACCAAAATAGGGGGCATTTTTATTTGGTAAGGAGCCAATTTATATATTCACTTTGGGTGTAAGCCAACATTATGGTGAAGGTGGACCTATAGTTTGATTGGAAACATGTCTTTTTCTTCAACCGAGGACTACTCAAGAGATTAATTATCTCCAACCACTTATACCTATATTGGACTTTATTTATGTTTTGGCACTATTCACTTTTGAGCACTACAGATATCAGCATCACAATAATCTTGGACTTTTTTCTAGATTTTTCACTATTTATAGGTGTATATAGTATTTAAATATTTTGTATATTCATTTATATTTAATTATGTATTACTATTGATTGATCAGCGCACCCACCCACATATATTTTTGCACTGTATAATCACCTGATTATTTTGGGTAGCAGCGATTTTATATTTATTTTATTTTTAATTATATTTAAAAATAATTTATTTGGCGCGAGATACCACAAATATACTAAGCAGAAAGACACAGCCCAGCACATACAGCAACTCCCCCTACAAAAAAAAAACAGCACCTCAGTACACGGTCCCCCGGTAGTGACAGAGAACCCAGGAGGGCCCCCCCCCCCCTACAGCCGCCACCCAGCATGGTGAAGGAAGGCGAGGAAGGGAGAGAGGAAAGCAGGGCGGACCCTCATTTAACCTCCCCAGGGAAGCACCAGCCATACGACCTGGCCAGGGCAAGGGGTCACTACTTGCCTGTCCTGCGACACTGGCTAAAGGCATTCCGGACAGAAGCAACGTCCGCTAAACGGAATGGCTGTCGGACAGACACACTGACAAAGCCATAGTGACCGGTCATATGTGTGCCCTGGAACATGTAGTTCTCCGGCCACCCCTGGAGCAACGGGCATGTCGTGGACGACCCAGAGCTGAGGGCCAGCACACGCTCGATGGCCGAGCATGGGGGGGGACTAAAAGGATCAAGACCCAGCCTGTCACCCAGTCGGATAGTAGAATCTCAGGATTCAAAAATGCAGGAACAAAACAAAATAAAAGCGAAAAAAATTGCAAAAAAATAGCACATGGTACTCCATGACTCCAGAAGGCCATGTCTACTCCTGATGCTAGGCAGAAAAAAAAACTGGAGCTGCTGAGGCAGAGTGTGGGTTATACCCAGGGGACCACGCCCCCTGGGAGGAGCTGTACTGAGGAAAGAGTGTTAACACTTAAAGTGCTGTTTTCTGCCTAGTCTCTCCTGGAAAGAAGGATATAATACCCTAAGGTCAAAGGCTGCTGTGTCCGTCCATGAACGGAAGAGAAATAGTCCAGATACAACGTATTACCAATATTATTGGTTACAGCTGCTGCCTTAAAAGCCCAGACGCTGATTAGGAGCCATCTGCTGAGATTGTCCTTCTA
Source organism: Rana temporaria (assembly GCF_905171775.1). Classification (NCBI taxonomy): domain Eukaryota; kingdom Metazoa; phylum Chordata; class Amphibia; order Anura; family Ranidae; genus Rana; species Rana temporaria. Next base: position 315,864,235 of record NC_053491.1, read on the forward strand.
CTGATTACTATATGCTTTGATTCAACTATTTTGGGGTAAGAGTTTACACAAGAGGGGGTACCCATCTACACAAACCCCCTCTCTTCTCTCTGTGAGCACATGTGTGGAGGCGATATCTGCTGTCTACAACAAGACTCCTTTTCCTTATGGGATTAAGCAGACTCTCATACCCTATTTTTTCATAAATTTTTGTACAACTGTGATTCATAACATGGACATTTATTAATCAGAGTGATAATATATATATATATATATATATATATATATATATATATATATATATATATACACACATACACACACACACACACACACATTATATATATATATATATATATATATATATATATATATATATATATATATATATATATATATATATATATATATATATATATATATATATATATATATATATATATATATATATATATATTTATTAGGGCTGCCGAAATTAACGATTAATTGGTCGATTAATCGTTAATTTCTTTGGTCGATTAAAATTATTTTGATCGATGACGATCCGCGGAGTGAGCTCCGCGGTCTCGCCCATAGGAAAGGCCGCGGCTTCGGCCTAGCTCCGGAGCCGCGGCGCGCTGACGTCATCATCACCTGCCCGCCTGCTTGTATCTTCTTCCCTTGCGCACGTGTGTCCATCGGCTACGCTGCAGATGGGTCTGCCTGCCCGATAGTCAGGTAAGAAAGGACCATCTGTGTGTGGTAACATTATGGGGCAGATGTATATATTCCTGGAGTATGGGGACAGATGTGTATATTAAAGCATGAGGGCAGATGCTGTAATGTACACATCTGCCCCCATGCTGTAATGTACACATCTGCCCCCATGCTGTAATGTACACATCTGCCCCCAAACTGCAAGAATATACACATCTGCCCCATGCTGTAATGTACACATCTGCCACACAACTACTTTTAGCTGATCTCCTTGCATTGCAACTCTGCATTAGCCACTGGTAAATGTGGTGGGGGCAGATGTGGTGGGGGCCCTGGATTTGTTTGTTGTTCTGTGGGTCTCTTTACTTCACAGAAACATGAAACCAGTTTAAAAACGAAAGTGAAACTGCAGGTACATTATATGATTGAATTTAATCTATTTTTAATCATTTTTAAAAGGAATCAGTTAACTTGTATGTCTCTATACCCTGTAAACAGTCATTTCAGCAAAAAAATGTTTTTCCTTTAGTGACCCTTTAAGGAGGCAATTTTTTTGTTGGAAGGAAAACTGTGGCTTCGGCTGTGTTATAGTGGTTGTAAAGGCTGAAGGTTTTTTACCATAATGCTTTCTATGCATTAGGATAAAAAAAAAAAAAACTTCCATGCTAGTGAATCCCCCAGCATCACCCTCATATTTACCCGAGCCAGATCGCAGCTCATCATGTGCACAAGAGCAGGAGCTCTCTCCGCTCTTTCCTCTTACTGGGCAGATGGATATCATGTGGAGCCATTGGCTACCACAGCTGTCAATCAAATTATATGGTGGGGCAGGGTCGAGTCACCCTATGTCTTAAGATACAGACAAGAGCAAGCCCACAGGAGTGCCTCCATAGAATGTAGCTTTCTATGGGGACACTTACTGAAGAAGAGGTGGAGCTAGGAGTGGAGCCGAGAAGGAGGATCGGGGCTGCTCTGTGCAATAAAATTACACATATCAAAGAAGTATAACATGTTTGTTATTTTCTTTTTTAATCAAAGCTTTAGTATTACTTTAAGGCTGGAAAGCAGACTTTGGAGAATTGAAGAAACTGAATCAATCCTTTGGACATTGGCAGACATGTTTGTGCCAAGAATTCCTTCAGCAGGTTGCCCAGGTACCCCGTGACATGAACGCCGGGGGGTATAGCGAAGAGCACAAACTGGGCAAGCACTTGTGTAAACGCAGGGTGCAGAAGAGAGCCCAAACAGCAAAATTAATAAAGCGTTGATGGGATGGATGGGGGGGGGGGGATGTGTAGGTAGGAACCTTGCAGGTACCAGAAATTCCCTTTTGTCTAAGAAAAGCAAAGACAATCTTTTGTGTATTTTTCCCACATGGAATTTTGGTAACTGAAGAAATATTTTAAGAAATTTTTGGTCCACTATGGGGAGGACACATCTGTTTGGTTTGGGGATGAGTGAAAAGGTCTAAATAAAAAACTCTTCTGCTGGAAAAACCACTTATTGTGAGTAGTCTTGTGATAGTGCAAGATGGCTAATAAAATCTTCTGTTATGTATTTATTTTTTTGATGATGTTGGCAGATTGGTGGCTAGAAAGCAAGGAGAATGCAAAGATAGAAATTTGAAACAACAGTTTGGGCCCAGGAGGTTGGGCACGTCTCAGATCCAGGCTGGCGCAAATGCCAAAAGATGTCCCCCCACTCCAAGAATTGAGAACACCCCTTAATTGTAAGGAGGGCTTCTGGCCAGGCTTGGTAGACTTGGGGATCCAAGGCTTGAGACTAAAGTAAGCACTAAGCCTAGATTTCAAGGTGAAAGCTTAGTTTGAGCAAAAAGTAGGAGCTAGTAGCAGTAGTAGCTTTTTCCTGTGGACTAAGGGTTACCCGTATAGGTGTTCGCCGTCAAAAGGCATGCATATAAAGTGCATTTTGTGTGCTTGAAAAGAAAAAAAAACTAGAATCAAGAGGATTTTCGTGGTGTCACAAGCCATTTCTCTGGGACATAGGAGAAGCTTTCACCTTGAGCAGTGTTCTGAGCTTTCTGTAGGCCAGTAACAGAACATGCGCCACTCTGCCCTTTTGTCCCAGCTCTCTTGCATCACCGATTTGCCATTGCTTGAGGCGATCCCCAGTAGGAGGTTCCAAATGTCCACAATGCAGTAGCCACTAACACCCATGTGATCCGATTCCAATGCATAAAAAAAAAAAAAAAAAGGGTCCTGCACCATTCTTGTCCAAATGTGATGCGATTTCAGCCATACAAACTGTATGGCTGAATTCACACTGCACAGACATCGCATGTGATGTGCACAGGCATGCAGTACGAATCCCATGCAATGTCTGGGATCACACCAGTGTGAACCCAGCTTTAAATAGGTTATATACACATCATCTACACTTTAGACTTAAAGTGGTTGTAAACCCTCTCTGACATGTTTTACCTACAGGTAAGCCTAGATTAAGGCTTACCTGTAGGTGTTTGCAATATCTCCTAAACCTACACGGTTTAGGAGTTTTTTTGCCACAAAGAATGCACCGTTATCTACGGCGCATGCGCGCCGTATACAACGGCGCAGGCGCACTGAGAATGCTGGTTTTATCCATGGATAATGCAGGCTTTGACGGCTCCCGCGCACATGCGCGGAGTGATGTCACCTTCCGGAAAGATGTCTGTGGCCAGAGGGGAGGACGGCTTCAGGGGCTTCGATCTAAGGCAAGTAAATGCATAATGAGCTAGTATGCTAGTCATACTAGCTCATTATGGCTTTGTCTTGCAGGTTTTTTAAATATATTTTTGGGTTTACAACCGCTTTAAAAGATGAACAAAGAAGGCAGCAAGAAAGAAAGGAACGCAGATCCAAAAAGGTGGACATTTGGGAGGAATACTCTAAGTAAACCCACACGTTCTCTTGCACAGTCAGATGTAGCACTCCAACACATGGCAATTTTAATTTAATAGAAAGCGCGTTGTAACCTGCTGAAATAAATAAGACTGTTGTTACCGTTTCAACATTCTGACCAGGGGCGTCTCAGCATGGTATAAGGTTTCTCATGAAAGATCACTGACCAAGCCTCTTTGATGTTGTGTTTTGAAAGTTTAACTGGTGAAGAAAGTTTGCTTTGAAACAAGAGGTTTGTCAGTTATAAATAGAAAAGGGCATTTTTTTTTTAAACTCAAGATGTTAATATTTTCCTGAAATTAACACTTTTACTGATAGGATCAGCCATTCTTTCATGCTCAAAAGCTCAACTGTGGTGTCTGTTTATTCCAAATGAAATCATTTATAGCAACAATTTCAGTCCGCAATGCTTATAACTGACCTTGAGAGACTGCATTTTTTTTTCACTAAAACTAGTTTATTTTAAGAGTCTGTTCACACCAGCATGATGCCAGACATCACATATGATTAGTTAGCATTGCTGTCCAGTTTACATGCGATGTCTGTGCAATGCAAATTCTGCAATACAAACTGCATGCCTAAATTTGCATTGGCATTCGGACCAAACTCGTAAAAGACCCTTTTTTGGTCCGCACCAGAATTACACCCATTCGACCCAATTCTGCAAATCATTTTGCAAACTGATTGCATGGTGTCATTAGTTTAACATACACTCTGCAATCAGCTCGCATGAACAGCTTTGCAGCGGATTCGCACTGAATATAGTATGAACCGGCCTTAAAGCATAATTGAACTTTAAGCTAAAATCCCCTAAATAAATTTCAAATACATCTAAACAGAAAGGTGTGCCAAGACAGTTTTCTTTAGAAAGCAGCCAACGTAGAACAGACTGGCAACTGCCAGCAAGATGAGAAGCATCCTTCTTCTGTGTGTGGAAGCAGTGGTCTCTCTGTAGAGGTCCAACTCACCCCCCACTGAGTGACAGCTAGTGTTTTCCAATTAGAAGACCGCATGAGTTTTGCAGATTGGTTATTGGTATGACTTAGCGGGGAGCGTATTGGATATATGCAGCTAGTCCACTGCTTCCACAAAGCACACATTGGAAGGTAGACTTTAGTTGCAAGATTTTAAACTAGGGCTGTGGAAATTAACAATTAATTCCTTGATTACCGTATTTGCCGGCGTATAAGACGACCCCCTAGGTTTCCAGCTAAAATGTTGGTTTTGGGATATACTCGCCGTATAAGACTACACCCTTCATACTAGTCTGTCTGGAAGCTGAGGGGTAGCCCGGAACAACCACTGACAGGAACAACCGCTGACATTAAACAGGCTTTTTTCAGATCTCACTGTGCCATTACATTACATGCCTCACGGTGCCATTGCCTACCTCACTGTGCCATTAGGAACATGCCTCGCTGTGCCATTACCAACATGCCTCGCTGTGCCATTACCAACATGCCTCGCTGTGCCATTACCAACATGCCTCGCTGTGCCATTACCAACATGCCTCGATGTTCTCTCTACCTTCTCCTGTATGCACAGTATGTCAGACGGCGGTCATCCATGATTCAAAAGCCGCGCCTCCTCCTCAGGCTGTGATAGGCGGAACACTAGTTTTCCCAGCAGAGCCTCTGTTCAGTGTTTCGCCTATCACGGATGTCCTCTCGTCCGAGGGTGAGGATGAGAAGGCATCCGTGATAGGCGGAACACTGAACAGAGGCTCTGCTGGGAAAACGAGTGTTGCGCCTATCCTGGAACAGCCTGGAGGAGGAGGCGCAGCTTTTGAATAATGGATGGCCGCCGTCTCACTACAGGTAACCGGCGTATAAGACGACCCCCGACTTTTGGGGCATTATTTTACACGCCAAAAGTCGTCTTATACGCCGGAAATATTTTTTTTTAACTATCAAAATTCTTTTGATCGGTACTCGCCTCTCCGCCGGCTTCCGGGTCTTCAGGGAGTTCCGTTGGAGATCCGGTGACGTCACGAACACCGGCTGGGCTTGCCGTGTCTATCTGAAGGGTCCTTTGCTGTATCTTCATATCTGCATGCTGGCGGGACCTTACTATCTGCCACACGCAAGGGCTGTTACACTTCCCTCTATCAACCTGGGATTCTACAGCCATCCACTGGGAGTTGCGATAGTTCCCTTCATGGGACATCTACATGCTGACGGACTGATGTTAACCCCTCCTCATCTGGAATCAGCAGTGGTATCGTACTTATTTTTATACCAGTATCATACTTCGCTACATGTTTTTATGACTGCTTTTGCTACAGTTTGGTATTACTCACCATTTTTACAGTTTATGTAGCTACATCGATTTTATCTCCAGTGCAATATTTATTTTGTTACCTACTTAAAGACTATAAAAGTTTAAATGCCATTTTCATCGAGCGCTGCCTTTGTGTGTTTTTTGTATCCCGCTATCCATGTTTCCAGTGGTTGGTAGCTGCACTGGGAATCAGCCTGCAAGGAGATCTGCTAAAAGTAGTTGGATCTGCATGTGCGTTATAATTAATCGATTAAAAAAAAAAAAAAAAACGATTAATCGAACACGAAAATTTTAATCAGTAACAGCCCTACTTTAACCACTTCCCGACCGCCGCATGTACATATACGTCGGCAGAATGGCACGTACAGGCACATTGGTGTACCTGTACGTCCCTGCCTAGACGTGGGTCCGATCGGCTTCCCCGTGCTTCACTATGGCGCTGCATCGATCGAGTGATCCCTTATATAGGGAGACTCGATCGATGACGTCATTCCTACAGCCACACCCTCCTACAGTTGTAAACACACACTAAGTGAACACTAAATCCTACAGCGCCCCCTGTGGTTAACTCCCAAACTGCAACTGTCATTTTCACAATAAAGAATGCAATTTAAATGCATTTTTTGCTGTGAAAATTACAATGGTCCCAAAAATGTGTCAAAATTGTCCGAAGTGTCTGCCATAATGTCGCAGTCACGAAAAAAAAAAATCGCTGATCGCCGCCATTAGTAGTAAAAAAAAAAATAATTAATAAAAATGCAATAAAACTAGCCCCTATTTTGTAAACGCTATAAATTTTGCGCAAACCAACCGATAAACGCTTATTGCGATTTTTTTTACCAAAAATAGGTAGAAGAATACGTATCGGCCTAATTTTTATATATGTTTTTGGGGGATATTTATTATAGCAAAACGTAAAAAATATTGAATTTTTTTCAAAATGTTCGCTCTATTTTTGTTTATAGCGCAAAAAATAAAAACCGCAAAGGTGATCAAATACCACCAAAAGAAAGCTCTATTTGTGGGGGAAAAGGGACGCCAATTTTGTTTGGGAGCCACGTCGCACGATCGCGCAATTGTCTGTTAAAGCGACGCAGTGCCGAATTGTAAAAACCCCTTGGGTCATGTAGCAGCATATTGGTCCGGTCCTTAAGTGGTTAAACCCCCTTTTATTCTGATGCACCTGTGATATATTTAGCTGATTTAACCTGGTTTAGCTGGGCTTTAAAGTGATTCTAAACACAATGTTTAATTTAAATTGTCCCTTCTCTTTCTGTGTGTGGATGATGGCACTTTAAAATAAAAATAAAAAAGTACTTCTCTTTCTAATTTATCTATATCTGTCACATGAACCAGCTCTTTCCCAACCTGTCTGTAGGGAAACAGTGGCAGGAGGAGCCTTTAGTCCCCTGCTGCTGGTCACGTTAAAAAAAAAAAAAAAAAAAAAAAAAAAAAACATGGTGTTGGTGGATTTCTGCCAACCACAGGCTGCATCACGCCCCTCCAGCCTGTGTCTTAGAATAAGAGGGAGGTAAAGCCTCCAAAAATCTACATGCAATATCTGCTGCACGATTCTTTCTAAAATGAGAATCACAATTTTTTTTAAATTAGAAGATAGATCACGTTTCTCTCAGGATTCTCATGGAGTAACAGTTTTTCACATTAAAACAAAAAAACAATTGGGCTAACTTTACCGTTAAGTTTTATTTTTTTTTTATTTTTTTTATTCATTGAAGTGTATTTTTTCCCACAAAATTGCATTTGAAAGACCGCTCAATTGCCATTTTATTCTCTAGGGTCTCTGCTAAAATATATATAACATTTGGGGGCTCCAAGTAATTTTCTAGCAAAAAATATTTATTTCAACTTAAGAAACAAGTGTCAGAAAAAGATTTAGACTAAGTGGTTAAACTTTCTGGATTTACACACAGAAGTTTGATCTAAGAAGGAAGTTCGTTACAATGTTTCCTGTTAAAAACTTGGCAGACTGCCTGGATATTTTTTTTTGACAGCTGAGAAGTCTCTCCACTTGATATATAAAAGAATGGGCAAACTCTGCATTGGAGATCGTCAGGGGGGTTGAATTGCAATCACAATTTTTTAACGATTTATTGTGCAGCTCTAGTAATATCCCACTCCCATTATGTTTAGCTGGTTAGTGAGCATGGAGGAGGAGGGATGGAGTGGGCTGTCATTTACCACTGTGTATACGCCCACATGTGTGACTCTATATAGTCACATGGGCTGCTCAGATGTGATGGAGAAGAAAAGCTCAGGGTAGAAAATACACTGAAAACTGAGCATGTGCACTTGCTGCCAATACTGCTCTGAAAGGCCACAAATACAGTGGGGAAAATAGACCGAAGGGGGAAAACAGCAGGATCAACCAGGTTTTTTGCAGACTACACAAAAATGAAATGTGTCCAAGTACGATCAGCATATAATACAGCATTTATTGATAGTTTTTAATTATGTGGCTTTAGTGGCACTTTAATGTCAAGGTATTTTGTATACGGGGGGGGGGGGGTAGAACCTGTAAGGTTCTTATTGCAGTATCTCAATTGGGAGAATTAGCCTTCACTTCCTGACTCCATACCTGGATGTCACTAAACCAGTGGTTCTCAACCTGTCTAGTGCCGTGACCCCTTGATAAAATTTCAAGTTGTGGGGACCCCCAACGGTAAAATTATTTTCATATCGTGGGTTGTTGGCACCCAAGGTAAGACAAGTAAATTGCGCCCCTAACCCACGGACATTTAGCGCTCACTGAGTCCCTTCCACTTCGCACAATATTAAAACCCCTTACAGTGCATTTTAGGATGTACCAATCTGTATCTGTGTTCCTTTCTTTCCCTTTCATCTCTCTCTATCCTAATTTCTTGTTTGTTATCCCCATCCCTCTCTATATGTCTCTCTTGTTATTTCTCTTATTCTTTCTCTCCCTTTTTCTTTGTTCCTCCCCCTCTTTTCCTCTCCCTTCCATGTATTCTCTATTTTTATTCCTTTTCTAACTCCCTGGTGGGGAGTATAGGATCAGTGGCAGTGCTGGCGGGGAGTTGGGATTAGCCAACTTAGGTGCTCTTGATCAAGGTCATCTGCTGATATGAGAACTGTAGTGGGGACTTTTAAAGGCAACTCTAATCACAGGTAGTGTTACTCGCTGTGTCTTCGACTTTGCGATTTCTCGTAGCAGTGACACCTATGCTGAAATCAGCAGATAAGGTCTCCTCCAGCCCTTCCCACTTCACATTTCACAACTAATTGGGCGGCTGTGAAAAGGCTGAGTGGGCAGCCGCAGGTTTCAGGAACAGCCCAGGCTTTGGTGACCACTGGCAAATCCTCATTTGACCCCCAAGGGGGTCCCGACCCCCAGATTGAGAACCACTGCACTAGACAGTGATGGAATATTTATCTGAAGGGGACAAAAACAACAACCAAAGCACACATCTTGGAATGGTCAGAATATCCTTCACATTTTAACTGCTTTGGATGTCTCCCTTGACACTAGCGCTCTCCCAGTTTTTGTTCCGGTGTCACTGGGACAGAAAGAGATAAACAATTAAATCTTCCCAGTGAGTACAAAGAAAGCAATACAAGTTTTCTAGAGTTTGACTCTGGGCTGAAGCAGTGCTTTAGGATAAATTTTGAGGGTGGGGGGAGAGTGTTAGGTATCCTTCACACCAATGCCATGCTGCAATATTGCCAATATGCCTATTGTAGGGTAGCATGGGAGAGGCATTGGTATCTGCACTGAATACTGCTAGAACCAACCAAAAAATTGTAGTTTTTCTTTATTACTCTGCTGGTTTTAATATTTCATGATATTATAATACAACTGCCTGGAGGCAAACTTGAAAGCAATCTTGCTTTACAGTGCTGGGGGTCATGGGTTCAATCCCTCATCAGGGACACTAGCTGCATGGAGTGTATATTTGTATGAATTTCCAATAGTTTTCATTCACAATTAAGACACTGGTAATTTAAATAGGTTTCCACCTATACTGACCCCGCTGTGTGTACACATTTGTAATTGTGTTATTTTTGTAAAAATATCCATATTGTCCACAATACAAAAGAAACTCAAAAGGGCTGTATAATATAATAGTACTGCATTATTACAAGAAGCATCAGCAGGTGGTGTCTTATAGGTACACCCTCTCACAGACTAAAAGATTAAAAAGAATAAAAAATAGCCAGTGACACCTTTTGTTAAGAATTCTGCAAGGATACACTTTTTGCATTACTTGAACAGCTGCTGAAAAAAACAAGCACACATGAAATCCCTACGGGAATAATGTCTAGGATGACAAAGCGATGAAAGTAAGGAAAATTGTTTATCTATATCCAGTTCAAATCTAATCTAATTTTAATTATGCCTTTGTGAGCTAGTGCTCAGCCTGAGAAAGGGCTATAGTTAATACAATTAACACTGGACCATTAGCTATCAAAAAGCCCCCACCATGGATAGCAGTCTCATCTAACCTTAAGTGTTATCTGAAAAGTAATGGTCCTTTGACGGTCATGCTATTCTGTAAATAACCAGCTTAAGGTGCTGTTGCACATGAATAAATAACAAAGACTTAAAAAAACACAATTAATTCATTATGGAGTAAGACCGCCATCTGCTGGTGACTGGAAAACTACATGTATTCTGTGTCCAAAAGGTAATGAACTCCAACCAATTTCATGTTCTAAGTAATGGGGATGAAAGCCATCAAGTTCTGTAAATTTACTATACTGTTCCCTTAGGTTTGCACAGAATCCTGAACTATCAAATGTCTATCTCCTTTATTTCAATATTAATAGGCGTGTATATGGAGGTCAAAACTGATAAACCTCTCAGCAGTCTAAATTCTGCTGCAGTATCAAAACTGATTTTTGTCTGATGAAAAGTGCTGGGAGACACCTTTGTGTCCTTACTCAGCCTGGTCTTCATATTTCTCCTGTGGGGGAAAGCATAGCGTACTTTCATAGAACTATTAAACTTTTATGTTTAGGAAGACTTTCATATTTGTCAGCGCAATGTATTATATTGAATTAAATATTTGTTTTATTACATTTGTTGTTATATTGAAAGTATTTAGTTTAGCAAGTCAGCTGACATTGTGAAAAGACCTGCTTTAGCTTGCTGGCTGGTATAGGAAAGCACACAGTTCACCCCTTTTTATTTTATTTTTAAAACGTTATTGGAATGTCAAAAAGAAAATATGTCATTCATATCTAGCTTATGATAGCTTTCATTTTATGCTACGTCTCTTCAGGGGAAATGGAGAGAAAGGGACCTGAAACGGTAACTCCTTAAAATAAACATTTAATACGGGTGTCACTGTTAACTCTTTCATCCTGTGAGAAGACACCCTAAAACAGGAAGTGTGTTACTAGCCAGAACACAAGGTAAAATAAAGGATATAGAAGCCTAAAAAAAAGAAAGCTAATGCAGGCACCACATTTTAGGATTATATATACACACACACACACCGGTACTTTTTTTGGGCTTTGGGTTTAATGCCACATCAACAGGGCTAGTGCAATGTCCAGTGAATATGTTAGAGAAGGGAGGGGGGAGAAAGAGTAGTGAGGAGCAGGGGAGTGCCTTCCCAGCGCAGGATATGGGTCAGTGTGTTGCTATTAATGTACACAGCATTGGTCGACACAGCTTTAGTCCCTTAATGCAAGGGTGGCTTCTATAGGATGCTGCAAAAGAAAGGAGCGGCCTGAATAAGGGACACCTGAGGCAGTGTGTCATGGCATGAACTTTAACTGAAACATAGATAGAATTAAAAAGATGAAAAAGCGCCATACTGAGAAAGGGGGTAATCCGTTAAAAAAAAAATTGGGAGGGGGGCTAAGCAATAGTAAACACTGCTTGCTCACTTGTACTTACAGGCAAGCTATATTATAGTTTCATAGTTTGTAAGGTTGAATAAAGGCACTAGTCCATCCAGTTCAACCTGTGTGTGTGTATTCATGTAGATAATACATTTCCCATATGCCTGTATACTGTGTTTGCGAAGATGCACGTCCAAGAGACTCTTTTTAAAACTATCAATACTTCCTGCTGACACCAACGATTGTGGGAGAGTTCCACATCCTCATCACCCTGACTGAAAAAAAACCTATGCAGCTTAAAGGGCAAGTTCACCTTTACAGAATAATCTGTAAGGTGAACTTACACAGACCCCATGTCTTGAGGCCCCCCCCCATGTCTTCTTACACTCCCTGAGACTGAATAGTTTAATTCCTACGCTGGGATTAGCATTGGGGCATTTCTATATTATCATATCTCCTCCCAAGCATCTCTTCTCCAGGGAGAATACGTTTAGTGCTTGTAGAGATGCTCCTCATAACTGAGGTCTTCCAGTCCCCTTAATTTTGTTGCCCTTCCCTGTACTCTCTCCGATTCCAGCATGTCCCTTTGAGGACTGGAGACCAGAACTGGACGGAATTGTTTTATAAAGTGTCGGAATTATACTGTATTTATCGGCATATAACACGCACCCTAACTTTAAGAGGGAAGTTTCAGGGGAAAAAAACTTTAAATAAAAGAACTTTGAAGCAAAATAGGGGTCAGTGCCCATCTGCAGCCTCACCAGTGCCTATCAATGCAGCCTGATCCATGCACATCTGAAGCCTCCAATATGCCCATTATTGCAGCCTGTTTAGTGCCCTTCTACAGCCTCTAACATGCCCATCATTGCAGCCTGCTTAGTGTCCATCAACAGCCTTGCCTTTGTCGATCATTGCAGCCTTGCCAGTGCTGGATTACACAGATCCGCGATCTCCTATGTACCCGGCGCTCAGTCACTCAAAGTCCAGCCCGGCTCATATGATGGACAGAACAGTGGTCCAATGTCGGGTCAGGGGGGCGAGACTGTGTGTGACAGAGCCGGATACACAGGAGATCGCAGCTGTGTGTAATCCAGCACCGTTCGTCCGCTCCTTCCACTACGAGGCAACAGGAATCGGCGTACAACACGCACACATGACTCTCCCCTGATTTTCAGGGGGAGAAAGTGAGTGTTATAAGCCGATAAATACGGTAGTTTTATCTCTGGAGTAAATTCCCTTTTTAATGCATGCTAATATTCTGCAAACATTCTGCTGGCTTTGCTTGCTGCAGCTACCAGGACCCCCGAGATCTTCCTCCATTTTGGATTTCCCCAGAGGTTATCCCCCTAGTGAATAGTATGCGTTTATATTTTTCACCCCCCAAGTGTATCACTTTACATTTTCAATATTAAAGCGGAGTTCCAACCACAATTAGCATTTTTTAAATGTATGTCCTTTCATCCTGCGTTTTTATAATATAAATCCGGTCACTTACTATTTTACAATCCGCCACCGATCCGCATAGTTTTACAAACTATCTTTTTTGAATATCGATGTCTACACCGGTCATTTTTGCTTGTGGGCATTGTGAAGCCTACAAGCACTTACTTCCTGGAAGTCTAGGATGGGGCGTGATAATTGGACAGCGCACTGCATCCTGGGAAATGACACACATTTTCCAGGAGCATTAGAGGGAGATGTCAGAATCCTAGGTGCTTTCAAAGGCAGATTTCGTGGGACCGCATAGCAACAGGCATTTCCAGATGAGTAAAATCTTTTTTAGGTCTAATGAGCACAATAATGAAAAAAAAAAAATTTGGGATGGAAACTCCACTTTAAACCTCTTTTTCCATGTAGTTTCCCACCCCAGAAGGCCTTCTTGTAAAGTTTATATATACTCATGTGAAGTTCTTGCACTACTCATTTTTAAATCACCAGCAAACACTGAGATTGAGCTTTTTATTCCATCCTCTAGATCAGGGTTTCTCAACTCCAGTCCTCAAGGCGCCCCAACAGGTCATGTTTTCAGGCTTCCCATTATTTAGCATCAGTGATTTGATCAGTTTCACTGCCTTCGTAATTACCACAGCTGTTTCAACTGAGGGAAATCCTGAAAACATGACCTGTTGGGGCGCCTTGAGGACTGGAGTTGAGAAACACTGCTCTAGATCACTATATATACACACACACACAACAGAATTGGTCCCAGAACAGAGCCTCACCAGACCATTCTGAGTATATGTTATGTATTGACGTACACCAAAATTTAGACGGACAAAAATGGTGTTCTCTGCATTTTGCCGATAATGGCACCGAAAACTCACGTGATTTTACTGTGCTTATGGTGTGTTTTCCATAATTCACACGACTCAAACCGCATCAAAAATGTAAAATGGATGCGTTCTTGCTACGTTTTCAATGCATTTCAACATGGAGGTGCGTTTTTTGGTACAGTTTCTTTAACTGACCAAAAATGCAGCAAGCTTTTTAAAACCACAACAGAGGCGCAACAGACCAGTGTGAAGACATACATAGAATTTAAAGGGATACATAGCCGACAATAAATTCATATTGATTTAAATTCATGATATGAATTTAAAAGCCAAATACAATATAATTTATATATATTTTTTAAACTATCATTTTCGGTTTTCAGCCAATGCATTCTGCATTTTTGGTACCAAAATTTCCATTCGGTACACCTCTAGTTACTTATCACCACCCTTTGGACGCACCCCTGTAACCAGTTTTTCAATAATCCAGATACACCACATCCACAATGACAGCTCCCTTCTTCGTAGAATGTTAACAGATTAGTTTGGCAAGGACAACCCAACGTGAATCCATGCGGATTACGAATGATACAGTTTTCATCTGAAAATTCTTGGATAGGGCCCCTTATCCCCTCAAATAGTTTACATGCTAGCGATACTGACAGGCCTGTAGTTTGCAGGAATATAGGTCTGCCCTTTTTTACTATTGGTACCATGTGGGCGTTTCGCCAATCATCTGGTACCATTCCTGTCGGTATGGTGTACATAAAGATTAGGAATAATAATCTGGCTATAACCTAACTGACCTGAGTTCTTTGAGGACACTCGGGTGTAAGCCATCAGGTCCTAATGATTTGTGTTAAGTTTTTCTAGCCTTTTCTGGACTCTGGTTTCTGTTCGCCACAAGAGTACATCCTGAGACGTGTTACTAACAATACAGTCCTGGCTGTTCTACCACTCCTTTTCCTTTTTTTAAATTGAGAAGAAAGCATTTAGTACAGTTGCCTTCTTGTGAATTCACTATTTCTGCAGCTGGTGACATCACCAGCTAATGCGCACCGCACTCTGGAGGGCACACCGACTGCGCCGCTATTGTGTCTACTGGGCGCATGCGTGGGACCGACATCATGGTGGCTCAGCTATTCAAATGTCTGAAGCCAGCAAACCCAAAAGGAAGACCAGATGAAGATGCAAACCCAAGCAGCAGCGACAGCGTGTTGCTGAAGGGATCCATTTCATTGGCAAGTCTGTCATGTGGTGCATAGTAGCACAATATGCCATCACCTTGCAGGTGGGCGGGTACTTTCCATAAACAAAACAAACCCCTTCTATTAAAGAAAATCATTAAGTAGAATCTACTGTATGTGATTAGTGTGGCCTACACATGGGTTATGCTCCATATTTGGTCATCAGGCCTGTTTTTTTAATCTTGTACCATTTCCTTGTGCGATCATACACTAACACACCATCTGTAATGTTATTTGGAGAGAAATTTTATTTACATTTTAATAAATTGGGGTTGGATCATCATATTTGGTGTACCTCTTATTATGGTATATGCAAGTAGTCTAAGATTTGTAACATACTGTACATGTGCAACATCCACTAACCAATTAATTTTATCTCCTTATGTATTTTGTCTACATTGGTATTAAACAAAACAAAACAAAAAAAAACACAAACACTGTCAATTTCTGAACAAGGAGTACAAATGGAGCAATACTGAAACTTTAGGTTGCCAATTAAATTAGACCCTACTCTACACACTGACTTGATGGACTCTTTGTCTGACACTAATCACTGTTGCTCTACCTGTGTGTTAGTGCCCTCAGCATACAGTGAGGAAAAAAGTATTTGAACCCCTGCTGATTTTGTACGTTTGCCCACTGACAAAAGTGATCAGTCTAATTTTAATTGCTAGGTTTATTTTAGCAATGAGTCATAACAACAAAAATACAGAAAAACGCATTTCAAAAAAGTTATAAACTGATTTGCATTTTAATGAGTGAAATAAGTATTTCACCTCTTCGCAAAACATTACTTGCTACTTGGTGGCAAAACCCTTGGTGGCAATCAGAGGTCAGACGTTTCTTGTTGTTGGCCACCAGGTTTGCACACATCTCAGAAGGCATTTTGTCCCACTCCTCTTTGCAGATCCTCTCTAAGTCATTAAGCTTTCAAGGCCGACGTTTGGCAACTCGAACCCTCAGAGCTCCCTCCACATATTTTCTATGGGATTAAGGTTTGGAGACTAACTAGGCCACTCCAGGACCTTAAAGTGTTTGTTACCAAAAAAAAAGGATTCTGTTCCCTTAAAGCATGGTATACAACACAGTGCTTGTGCTGTGTAATTTGGCTCCCTGCATCACCTAAAAAACCTGGGTCGATCCTGCCTAGCTATGCCCCCCCCCCCCCTTTGTAAACTGACCACGGTATATCATGGCCACCAAGCCCTGACACCGTGGTCAGTTTACGTGCCTCAGTCATCCGCAGCCCTTGCTCTCTGCTCTTTTGTGTCCCGTCCCGTCCCCTGTCTGTTAGCCATGTTCACTGCACGATTCTACCCTTCTGGTGCAATCAAATCTATAATATAAGCAGGCCATCCCTTCTGTTATACAATGCTGTGTATCCCTGTGCTGTATAAAAAGATGCCAATCATATGATAAGAGTGTCTTCAGACTCTCACGTGACTCCTCTGATCCCTCTCCTCTCTCCTTCTCTCCTGACTTCACAAGCAGTGCTTGAGCCTGCCCACTATAGCCGAGAAGTCACGTGAGCACCAGGAGCTGCTCTGAGAATGGGCATTTTTTTTATATACAGCACAGGGGCACATATCCTTAATATAACAGATGGCACGATCATCATATAGTGGGTTACCAACTACTTTAAGCCACTCTGTTACCTTGGCCATATGTTTTGGGTCATTGTCATGCTGGAATACCTATCCACGACCCATTTTCAATGCCCTGGCTGAGGGAAGGAGGTTCTCACCCAAGATTTGACGGTACATGACTCCGTCCATCTTCCCTTTGATGCAGTGAAGCTGTCCTGTCCCCTTAACAAAAAAACACCCCCAAAGCATAATGTTTCCACCTCAATGTTTGACTGTGAGAATGGTGTTCTTGGGGGTCATAGGCAACATTCCTTCACCTCCGAACATGGTGTATTGAGTTGATGCCAAAGAGCTTGATTTTGGTCTTATCTGACCACAACACTTTCATCCAGTTTTCCTCTGAATCATTTGAATGTTCATTGGCAAACAGGCCTGTACATGTGCTTTCTTGAGCAGGGGGACCTTGCAGGCACTGCAGAATTTCAGTCCTTCTTGGCATATTGTGTTACCAATTGTATTCTTGGTGACTATGGTCCCAGCTACCTTGAGATCAGTGACAAGATTATCCCGTGAAGTTCTGGGCTCATTCCTCACCGTTCTCTTGATCATTGAAACTCCACGAGGTGAAATCCTGCTTGGAGCCTCAGACTGAGGGAGAGTGACAGTTATTTTGTGTTTCTTCCATTTGTGAACAATCACACCAACTGCTCACCCTCTCACCAAGCTGCTTGGTGATGGTCTTGTAGCCCATTCCAGCATTGTTTAGGTCTACAATCTTGTTCCTGACACCCTTGAATGGCTCTTTGGTCTTGGCCATTATAGAGAGACTGGAATCTGATCGATTGCTTCTGTGTACAGGTGTCTTTTATACAGGTAACAAGCTGAGATTAGAAGCACTACTTTTAAGGCCCGATTCACACCAATGCAGGTTGCAGTTTTCATATTGCAGGTGCATTTTGCACATTTCAATACATGTCTTTTATCTATTGAAGTCTATGGAACCAGAAAAAAGTCCCTGGTCCTTTCCAATTAATGCACAGATGTGAACTACATCCATAGGAAACAATGTTAAACATACTGTAGTGTGTCTCTGCAAAACTGAAAACGCGCAAAAAACAACACATAGGTGTGAACCAGGCATTAGAGGGTGCTCCTAATCTCAGCTCCTTACCTGCATAGAGGACATCTTGCCGATTGATAGGGGGATCAAATACTTATTTCACTCATTAAAATGCAAAATAAATGTATAACTTTTTTGAAATACGTTTTTTCTGGATATTTTTGTTATTCTGTCTCTCGCTGTTAAAATAAACCTACCAGTAAAATTAAAGACTGAATTTTTTTGTCAGTGGGCAAACATACAAAATCAGCAGAGCAACAAATACTTTTTCCCCTCAGGTAGTCTATGTACTGAGATACCTACAGTAAATTGTGTATGTAGGCACAGCAACCAATTTTGTTTCCTTTTACATCTTAAAGTGGAATTAAGCCCTCTTATACTTTACAACCAATGAAACTGCCATCTTAACCTCTGATCTGCAGTTGCCATGGTACTGCACATGTAATCAGCTATGACAGCAGCCATTTGATGGTTTGACAATTTGGTTGAGAGCACAAGCAACTTGACAGTTATCCACTGTATGCACTTAATGTAACCGTTTTTGGAAAACCGTTAAATTAATGGGTTTAATTCCTCATTAATATTCCCTTGTTTTTTTCACACCGATGTGCAATACTGCTATATTACAAGTACAGCAGATCAAAAACCTGGCTAGAGTTATGTTGCGACATGAGGACTTCCAATACATCAACATATATGGAAAGGTGGGGACAGGCATTGTAGCACCAGTATTCTATTATACCAATATACACTTTACCTAGCAACTAAACTCATTCCCTTGGTTTACTCCCAACTCAAGAGACTGCCCTCTCCATCCACACATACTTATATTGCCAGATGGGAGAAGGATTTGAGCGGGCAAAAATTATTTAAAAAAAATGTCAGTAAGAGTGGTCCACTATCCCGTGCTGCTCCAATAATGTTACTTCATTGGACTCAGCTTACAAGGTACATCTTGTACCTCCAAGATTGGCCCATATGGTTTTATAGACATTCGGGCCTATGTTTTAGATGATACCATGCTACTGGAACACCATGCTACTGGTGATGTCCTCCATATATGTTGAAGCTGCCCAACGCTAAACTGCTTCTGGTCTTAAGTTTTTTCCCTTCTTCATACGTTATTGGTGATCCGCCTTTCTAGAGACCCCTGGCTAGCATTATTGCATTTCAAACCTCCTGGTGTTACCATCACAGTTCAAACCTAATTTATTTTATCCTTTTATATTCTAAAAATGACCATAGTCAGACATGAAAAAAAAACTATTACCACTGCTCTAAAGTTGAATCCCGAATGGATAGTTTTTTCGTGAACGGACAGTTATACAGCATCTTGGCTAATAACCAAGCCAAATGTCGCAAAATCTGGGACACCTGAATCGCATACGGACATCCAAATCTAGCTGTCCAATCCAGGCCCTTGTCGATCCAGTCATCGATAATGTACAATACTCCCCCACATTGTGGTGCCCCCCCCCCCCTTTTCCCCATCCCTATATCTCCTTTCTTTTTAAATTTCTTCCCTCTTCTCCCCCTCACCATCTTTCCACTCCATCTTATCCAATCTTGCTTTTTTCCCCTCTTTTGTTTATTTCTCCTAGCCTTTCTGACTTAATCTGCTAGTCGCAAATATGTCTCAACTTTGACTAGTCCTCTCTGTTAAGCACCAGATAGATGCCTTTCTCTGATTCTATGTTTGAAAATGTTTTGAATGATGTCAGGGCACTGTTAATGATGGATATTTCATCGTTTACTGTACTCAGGCACTATGTACTGACACATCTGTCTAATGTACTGTCCTTAAACCTGGAAAAACTCAAACACATTGAAACGTTATGTCACCTGAAATTGCATACAAGTTTCCAAGTACCAGTCCTGCCTGTCAAGGTGAAACACTGCAGAGATAGCTATACAGCGTACAGCCTGACATAATGGAGATTCAGGTAGAAATCCTCAGCAGTTCCTAGATGACAGCCTAAGAGCTATTTGCATTGAAAATGTGACATCTATAAAAGTCAAGTAAAAGATGAGTTTCATTATCTCTTCTATGTGCTCCCTTGTCACTCTCAGAATTCGACTGATACTCCAAGTCAGATAAAAATCACACGTGTGTCAGTTTTATTCAACTTCCACATTGGATAAATAAGGCTGGCAGACAAATTTCCTCCTCCAGCTTCACTGTGATTGCTTCCTACCTTGCATCATAGTCATTTCGGATGAGTAGGAGATGCTGCAGGATAGAGAGGAACAGCTGTTCTGCGGAGGAGTCTTTCACTGTGTTCATAAGAATCTGGAAGACTTCTTGAATATCAGTAAAACCAATGTTAAGGGAAAAAGCAAGCTCAGTTATAGATTCCATTTGTTATCTCGGCATTCATCGAAAAAACTGTTACCTAGTTAGCGAGGTTGAAAAAAAAAAATGTCTGTGTGCGATTTTGTGTCAGTCTTACTTTGTATATCCCTGTAAGTTGTGGTCGTTCAGGTGCCTATCTAATCTTTTTTGAAATCATCAAAGCTCCCTGCTATAACCACTGCCTGTAGTAGAGAATTCCACATCTTAACCGCTCTTACAGTAAAAGAACCCTCTGCGCAGTTTAAGGTTAAACCGCTGTTCTTCCAATTTTATCTCAAGCGTCTCTTCTACAGAGAATAAGTTGAGTCCTCGCAACCTTTCCTCATAACGAATGTCCTCCAGTCCCTTTATTCATTTTCTTGCCCTTCTTTGGACGCTCTCCAGTTCAAGCACATCCTTCCTGAGGACTGGTGCCCAGAACTGGACAGCATACTCCAGGTGCGGCTGGACCAGAGTCTTGTAGAGTGGGAGAATAATTGTTTTATCTCTGGAGTTAATCCCCTTTTTAATGCATACCAATATTCTGTTTGCTTTTCTTGCAGCAGCTTGGCATTGCATGCCATTGCTGAGCCTGTCATCTACTAGGACCCCCAGGTCCTTTTCCATCCTAGGTTCCCCCTGGAAATCACCCCCTAGTGAGTAGATTGCATTCATATTTTTGCCACCCAAATGCATTATTTTACATTTTTCTACATTAAAGGGGTTGTAAAGGTTTGTTTATTTTCTAAATAGGTTCCTTTAAGCTAGTGCATTGTGGGTTCACTTACCTTTTCCTTCGAATGTCCCTTCTAAATGTTTTTTTTCTTTGTCTGAATTTCTCACTTCCTGTTCCCTCCTCAGTAAGCTGTTCTGGCTGACTAACCCCCAGCCAGAATGGCTCGGATGATGGGGGCAAGCTTACCAAGGAGAAACAGGAAGTGAGAAATTCAGACAAAGAAAAAAAAAATTAGAAGGGAAATTGAAGGGAAAAAATAAGTGAATCAACAATGCACTAGCTTAAAGGAACCTATTTAAAAAATAAAAACAAACCTTTACAACCCCTTTAAACATTTGCCATGTAGCTGCTCACCAAATTAATTTGTTCAGATCTTCCTGCACAGTTTCCACGTCCTGCGGAGCAGTTATTGCCCTGCTTAGCTTATTATTATCCACAAATAAAGATTGAGCAGTTTATTTCATCCTCCATATCGTTTATGAATAAATTAAATAGGATAGGTCCCAGGACAGAACCCCGGGGGACCCTACTTTCCACCCCAGACCATTCTGAGTAGTCCCCATTTATCACTACCTGTAGCCAGTTTTCAAATCATGTACTCACCCTATGGTCCATGCCAACGGACCTTACTTTGTACAGTTAGTGTTTATGGGGAACTGTGTCAAATGCTTTTGAAAAATCCAGAAACACCACGTCTACGGGCCTTCCTTTATCTAGTTGGCAGCCCACCTCCTCATGGAAGGTTAATAGATTGGTTTGGCAAGAACGATTCTTCATGAATCCATGCCGATTACTGCTAATGATACAGTTTTTAGTACTAAAATCTTGCAAATAGTCCCTTATCATCCCTTTCAAGAGCTGGTACCATTTTTAGTCAGTAGACTGTTGGTGAAACTTAGGAACACTGGTCTGGCAATTACTTGACTGAGTTCCTAAAGGACCCTCGGATGCAAGCCATCTGGCCCAGGTAACTTATTAATGTTAAGTTGTTCAAGTCTATTTCTAAATTCTGTCCTCTTTTAGCCATAAGGTTGCTTCCTGTGACATGTCATGAGGATAAACATTGCAGTTTTGGTTACAGAAGATTCCCTTCATCATTTCTTGGGATTTTTATTTACTCTCTTCCGCCTTGTGCCTTTTGTGTTCTTTATTAGCCACCCTGATTGCACCCTTACATTTGTTGTTGCATTCTTTGTAAAGTTGAAATGCCGATGATCCCTCAGCCTTGTATTTTTTTGAAGGCCTTCGCCTTTGCTTTTATATGCATTTTTACGCCGAGTTAGGCAACCCAGGACTTTCATTAGTTCTTTTAAATTTATTTCCCATTGGGATTCACTGGCTAATGCCCTTATTTAAAGCAAAGGTTCACCCAAATAACATTTTTATCAGAGCAACTTCTTTAGACTTGTAACATGTACAGTCCGCAAATTTTCTTTTTTTTTAGGCTGTACATACCGTATAATGTATATTTCCAATCTGGCTTCCGGGTACTATTCTGAGGAGGCATGTCATCTGGGAGGTCGCCCAGATGATTGACGTCTTTCAGGAAAAATTTCCCCCTGTCGGTTAAGGCCCCGCCCCCCGTATTGCATAGGCGCGACCGAGTCACGGCGTTTCTGAAAGAAGCCGAATATGCAGAGCTGCTAGTCGGCTCTATACGGTGCCTGCGCCATATAGAGCCGACTAGCAGCTCTACATGTTCGGCTTCTTTTGGAAACGCCTACGCAATACGGGGGGTGGGGCCTTAACCGCCGGGGGGAACTTTTTCCTGATAGACGTCAATCATCTGGGTGACCTCCCAGGTGACATGCCTCCTCAGAATAGAAAGCCTACTTCCGTGGGGAGAAGTACCCAGAAGCCAGATTGAAAGCCTTGCATTACGGTGTGTAGTTACAGACAGAAGAACAGGAAGTGAGGATTTCTCAGAAGAAATAAGGACATTTAAAAGCAAAATCGAAGGATGAGGTAAGTGAAGGAGGACTGCACTTAGGTAAAGGAAGCTATTTAGGGGGGGGGGGGATCTTTACAACCCCTTTAATACCCCTACACTCAATTTAATGTACTAGTTCTGTTTTAACGTTATTAAAATTCAGATCCAACAAGTGTGCCATAGCGAATATACTACAGAATTTTTTCCCACTTGATCCAACTGGGTTGGATAAATTTGAAATACTTGTTTTACATTTGCGATTCAAGCTGTTTATATATGCTTGATTTGATAAAGACTTGAATGAACATAATGCTTGGTTTAGCATTTTCTTTGCCAATCTGTTCTGTTGTATTTGTGCGCTCGTTGTTTCTTCTAAATACAGGTAAAGAGGATTATTTTTTTAAATGGTGCAAGCTATGCAATAGCAAATTCTAACGAACAGTAAAAAAAAGGGAGAGAAACTTATGAAAGTCCCAAAGACCAGTATGATACTGTAGCAGCACTATTTTCAAATCACTGTTTGAAAGCCCTCTATATGTTACACACTAGTGTATTTGCTCCAGTCTCCATGACAATAAAGTTGTTCCTGTTAACTTCCTTGTTCCTGGAGTGTTCACAGTGCTTCTGGTCGTTCAATAGCAGTCACGCACTGACGCATTTCGTCATTGGCTGATGAAACGCGTCAGCGCGTGACCGCTATCGAACGACCAGAAGCACTGTGAACACTCCAGGACCAAGGAAGTTAACAGGAACAACTTTATTGTCATGGAGACTGGAGCAAATACACTAGTGTGTAACATATAGAGGAAGGGCGATACTAGCACTCTTTTTTGGATATGCAATAGCAAAGACTGAAAAGGTTACCTATTTTTCCATGGCTTCCTTTCTTCTGTGTTTGATGCACATATCCAGTTAATATCCAAGGTTGCAAATTAAAGGATAGATTTACCCCAAAATGTTTATGAAGAGTCTGGGAGGATGAATTAGCCCATGGCTTGTTACATAGTAGGCGAGGTCGAAAAAAGACACAAGTCCATCAAGCCTAACCCATGTGTGATTATATGTCTATTACATTGTATATCCCTGCATGTTGTGGTCGTTCAGGTGCTTAGCTAATAGTTTTTTTTTAAACCAATGATGCTCCCTGTTGAAACCACCACCACCTGTGGAAGGGATGTCCACATCCTTGCCATGTTTTAGATAATCCACAGTAAAGTCTTCCTACCATATTTCCTATAAAAATTCCTGTCCACCTGGGAGCTCTGAGCAGTGTGCAAGATTGTTGGCTACTTTAGCATCTTTGACTCGATTCTCCAGAATGTAAAAATAGATCGATAGGTGAAGCAGTACTCTATCAACGGTTGGAGCAGGTGTGCAGACCCAGAATGCAAGCATGGACATCTGACCAATAAAAGATTGTTGTTGCTTAATCATTAGATAAACTAATACAGGTAAAATATGGACCATGGTCTTTTCACACCAAAATCGCCAACTGACATTGTGCTAGCTTGAATCCCAAGTGATCAACTCATCAGGACAACATGGATAACATTCACATTATAAAGGCATGCCAGTGGTCAGAAAGGATGAAAGAACACTATCACTAAATCATAGAGGTAAAAAGATTATGATACAATGCAACAGCACTCTATGGTAAGCATCTTAAAGGATAAGTTCACATTTAACATCAAGATGCACCAGACTGCCCCACCTCACCCCCATCTCCCGTTTTGACAGCAAGCGGGGGATCTTCTCCCCCTGATCACTGTCACAATCTAAAAAAAAAATGTCATGCAACTCATTCACAGGGGTTGGATTTACTATAAAATGTGTTTCCAATGTCAGTTTGTTCAATAAAGCTTTGACAAAAAAAATGGAAGCGGATTGGTATTTATGCCGAGCTGCACCAGATTTTGCACTCTCCAGTTGTAATAAATCAACGCCAGAATGTTCTGTGAATGTGAAAACTACAAGTGCCAGGTTGTAGTTCTCAATGGATTACCAGTGCACTGTTGAATGCTCTAGTAGTTAATTGAGCCTTCCTGTCAAAGTGTAACTGCCTGCACTTATTGGAGGTATGGGCAGATAGGTACACAGACAGTCCTCAGGACACCCACGATCTGCTCATTGTGGGTGCGATGCTTTACAGGCTCCTAACAAAAAATAAATGCATATTTTTTATACCTGTATTAAAAAAAATTTACATTTATAAAACAAATTGTAACGGTGAACATATACTTTAAAATATGCAAAAATAAAATAAAAAATCACCTATACTAAGTATCTCTAACATTCCCAAAAGACCCCTGACGTAGATACCACCTTCCCTTATTGTTTACTGGAGGATTGTATAACTGTTCTCTTTAGTTTTTAAAACCACATCCTAATCTTTTAAATGTATGGCAAAAGGATATTCCATCTCCACTTTAATGTCATCTAAACGCCCACGTAAGTCGTCAGCATCATATTCAGAGTGCTCCATGAATACACCAAGCTGTACCTTCAATTCATCATTTTCTATAGTTTCCAGATCCTTAAAAAAAAAAAAAAAAAAAAAAATGTGCGATTAGTATTGCGATAAAGCTTTCACACATCGCATTTCCACAACATACATAAAACTCACGAATACTTGTTAGATTTTATAATCAATGACATTCAGGACAATACAAAGCTAACATGTTCAATGGCTTCTATCAGTTCATGATCACAGCAAGAAGGGCAACAGTAGAGCCCCACTCACACTGGTGGCTGTTAGCGATTAGATATGGGAGACCCAGCAGGGGTTCCTGATGAACTGTGGGAGGAAGCCCCACTGAAAGCAATGGGAAACCAACAGCTCTATTGGATTATATTGAAAAATATCCAAACATACATTTATATTATATTGGCACTGCACAAGATAACAAACTGGGTTGTTCTATAAATCTAGCACCTGTTGCCATCAGAAGGTAAACCCCTCAGAAACCCAACAAATTCAGCATACAGAATTAGTTTTGAATAAATAAACTGGTAAAAACCCTATCAGGGCAAACTGGCAAAAAAAAACTCAAAAACTAGAGGAATTCCTGTCTTAGTCACCAGAGCACTAGTCTGCATCTGCATTAGGGACTCGGACCACACTTGGCAGAGGATCTTACCCTTCCCTATGTTATTCAAAACTAAAAATAAGGTTTGCCTTTACATAAACTAAAGTAACGTAAAACCCCACATTAAAGTTATCAGTAGATCTAAAGATGAGAGGCAGCTAAAACTATATTCAACTCCTATATTTATCTATACTGTAAAAGGACAACCTAACGGTTACTGAGGCCAATAATCACAGGGAGTCAAGGTCAACAATTGCTGGAAATATGTAAAACTTCAGCTGCCTTTAGCTCCACACAAACTGACAATTTTGATATGTGGGTGTCACTGAGGGTATTTCTTCCTCATTCGCTTGATCGGTTTTAATTGCCCAAGCTTATGTTAGGATTAGATTATATTTAACTTCAGCTGTGCAGAGGATTGTGTGAAGAGAACAAGGATAGATTTCAGTTATACTAGCTGCATTGTAAAACATTCAATATACATTACTGAACTAAATTATGTATTTTCATATTTGCCCGCAGTGTCACTCGAACTGCGGCTTCTCTGGACAGAAGCGTGAACCAGAATTATAAAGCAGGAACTAAGAGCCACTAAAAGTACTAAAGTTTGCCTAAGGAAGCAAGGTGGATAGTAGATCTGACTACGTTCAATATGCACAAGACACATAAATATTAATCTGTAAAAAAAGTACCATTACTATTCAAAATGCCATATCTAATATACTAAGAAACCGTGAACGCATTTTCATACCTTTAACAAGTTACCGAGTCCTGAACGCATCAATTCACTGCGTATGTGGACACGGAAATCCAGCTCATCTCCTTGGATGATCATGGCGTTGATTAGCAGCATACAGCTCACCTAGGGAATATAAAAAATGCACATTTGATGGATGGATTTTTATTTGGCTGATACAAAAAATTGTATCCCTTAAATGTGAGATTTTTTTACTGGTAACCACTTTTTAAGTCTATAGGATAAATACATTTAAGACATATGAGGTTTTGATTGCACAGCATGCAGGAAAAAACAAGCAAGACCAGAGGTAAAAGGGACATGACACTCGAAAACAAGGAAGAGAGAAACTTTACAAAACCAAAAACAATCCTAATACTATGTACAAAAGGAAAGATAAAAAAAAAAACTCCCAAAAGAAAAAGTAATATTTGAGGAAAATAAAGCCCATTTCCAGCCCTCATTCACACGTAGCCTTTTTTCCCTACACCTGACTGCACTAGAGGGCGACCAATATGGGTTTTTGCTCTGGCCGATGCGGATATTTAGAAATCAGGTCAGCCGATATATGATGCCGATTATTGCGGCCAATACTTTAAGCCAATTTTTCCTTTTTTTGGCAGGTGGCACTAGTTGGCACTGATTGCCACTGGCAGGTGGTCTCTCTCTCTCTGCATTCAGTTACCTATATCAGTTTCACACACTAAGTGGCTCTGTCAAGCGTCCTTCTAACAGTGGAGTGTGGGGAAGGGGGGAGGAACACTTGTGGGTCGACAAACACGGTGTGGTCAGTAATCAGTCGAATTTGCATAATAAAATCGGCCAATGCCGTTTTCTAAAAAAAGGTCAAAATATCGCCCGATATATCGGTTGACCTCTAGACTACACCCAAAAGGCCAAAACTCATTCTTTTTTATTGTTCCCTTTTACACTTGTGCATTCAGTCGCCCTATGTTCTACACCCTGTGCTCAAAAGGTATGTGGGCCTTTTTTTGAGCATATTCAGATGTTTTGGGCCCCATAGACTTTAAAAGAACTCCAGTTATCCTAAAGAACGTCTCTCCTCCCCTTGCCCAGCCCACGAAACAAACGCCTGAAGCTTGACAGACATGCAAAAGTGCCTGTAATAACCATGTAAAGTGCCAGTGTAATTGCAGGCTTAGATGGAGCCAGCAAGGCTTCCCATGTTTTAATGGTCACTGGCTGAAAATAGGGAAGGATTCCTCATCGCTACCCCTGCCTTTTACAGGTTTGAGACAATTATAAAAAATATATAAGCAGCCAAATTAGACTGTCAATAGAAGGCTCAATGATTTGCAGCCATGAAAAACTTTCAGGGCAATAATTCTTGCATATCTAGCAGATGCATTTTAACATAAAAAGTCAATGCAGCCATAGGAGAGAAGGGACACAGGAAGCTGCTAACCTGGGACGAGAACACCTGCCCTCATGACAAAGTCAATAACCTGATAGATGCTTCTAAGTCAGTCTCCTCCCCACCCCCACTGATGATGATGAAATCTATGCAGTCTTCTCACATTGATAGGCTGCTCTAACTGCCTTTGGAGACAGACTGTACGTGACACCGAAATAAAGCAGAGCAGAGCAAATTAAAGTTTGCAGTGGGAATGAGAAAACCAAACTTGTGTGTAAAACACTACGTTACATATATTTAATGCAACAAATATTTCCTTTTGCATGTGGGCAAGACATCAAAATAGTTTGGGGGGAGAGAGATTGGCTTTGCAGGGCAGATGGAGCTGATCTACTGAAAGAACAACTTAGACAACTTTAGTACCTCCGCTATGAACTCCCAGTGACCTATTAAGTAGGTCATAAAGCTGGGAGGCAGAGGTAGTATCTCGCTCATGCGACTACTGTGACTGGACTCACACCAGTCACAATATCGGTAACCTGTCTCACAGGCCTCTCATCACATAGACACAGGAGAACGGTTAAGTCACAATTTGGTCAGTGTGCATGGATCGCGCAGTGAGCACATTCTCAACGCACAACCTCAGATCCCCAAAGATGCTTATGTGCAATGAATGGTATTGGGCATTAAGGCCCATACATATATGTGTTACGGTGCCAGGAAGAGGTTAAAGAAAACAATAACTGAACAAAAAAAAAAAAAACAGGATTTTTAAAACTGTTTACCTGTAAAATCCTTTTCCATGGGACACAGAGCCATTCATTACATAATGGGTTAAGGGTTGCCAGCGGTGATTGGACACTGACACAACCAAATTGAAGAGTTTCCCTCCATATAACTCCTCCCATCAGGGAAGTACCTTAGTTTTGTAGCAAGCAATAAGGTTTCCATAAGGGGGGGGGGGGGCCCTCTGTGTCCCATGGTGTACGCCAAGAAAAGGATTTTACAGGCAAGTCGTTTTAAAAATCGTGTTTTTCTTTATCGTACATCACGGCACACAGAGCCATTCATTACATAATGGGACGTCCCAAAGCAATGCTCAATGAAGGGTGGGAGACGCAGATCAAGCAGGCCGCTACGGACAAGAAGCCCTATACTGCTGCCTGCAGTACACCTCGCCCGAAGGCGGCATCCTCATGTCCTTTCACGTCCACCTGATAGAATTTGGAAAATGTGTGAACTGAAGACCAAAGTTGTAGCTTTACAGATCTGAGCCAACGAAGCCTGGTGATGCACTGCCCATGAAGCACTTATCGCCCTGGCAGAGTGCGCCCTAACAGAAAAAGGAGGAGTTATGTTTTTTAAACCATAGGCTTGAATAACTGTTTGTCATATTCACCTGGAGATAACATCTGTTTTGCTTATCTGAGTGGTTGCTTGCAGATACACCTTTATTGCTCTCACTAGATCTAGAGAGTGCAATCATTTTTCCCCCGCTGTCTGCGGATCCAAAAAAAAAAAAGGCAGAACAATGTTCCGATTTAAATGAAAAGCCGACACCACCTTAGGTAAATAGGCA
The DNA here is from genome assembly GCF_905171775.1 of Rana temporaria. Taxonomy (NCBI): domain Eukaryota; kingdom Metazoa; phylum Chordata; class Amphibia; order Anura; family Ranidae; genus Rana; species Rana temporaria. Next base: position 315,893,919 of record NC_053491.1, read on the forward strand.
GGATGGGGGTCGTAGTAAAATGTAGTCTTTGTGACAAATTAAATAAGGCTCTTTGCAAGAAAGAGCTCCCAATTCAGATACTCTTCTAGCCGAAGAGATGGCAATCAAAAAAGCCCATTTCCTGCTTAACCACTTAAGCCCCGGACCTTTAGGCAGCTAAAGGCCCAGGCCAGGTTTTGCAATTCGGCACCGTGTCGCTTTGACAATTGCGCGGTCGTGCGGTGTGGCTTCCAAGCAAAATTGACGTCCTTTTTTCCCCCACAAATAGAGCTTTCTTTTGGTGGTATTTGATCACCTCTGCGGTTTTTATTTTTTGCGCTATAAACAAAAATAGAGCGACAGTTTTGGAAAAAATGAAATTGTTTTGCTTTTTTCTATAATAAATATCCCCCAAAAATATATAAAAAAAACTTTTTTTCCTCAGTTTAGGCCAGTGGTCTGCAAACGGCGGCCCGAGGTCCGGATGCGGCCCTTTGCTTGTCTTTATCCGGCCCTTGGGGCACTATCCCTCCCACTGATACAAGACACTGTTCTGCCATCTGACACCCACAATGGAGCACCATTTCTCCCACTGACACAACTAATATAGCACTATTACCCCCTATAATACCAGCAATGGGGCACTATTCCTCCCCCTAATACCAGATGTTCACTAACAATGATGCCAGGAAAATTTCTACTCCAGCTGGCCAGACTCCAAGAGTCTGAAGGACAATAAACCGGCCCTTTGTTTAGAATATTTGGAGACCCCTGGTTTAGGCCGATACGTATTCTTCTACCTATTTTTGGTAAAAAAAAAAAAAATCGCAATAAGCGTTTATCGGTTGGTTTGAGCAACATTTATAGCGTTTACAAAATAGGGGATAGTTTTATTGCATTTTTATTATTTTTTTTTTTTTTTTTTTTTTTTTTACTACCAATGGCGGCGATCAGCGATTTTTTTCGTGACTGCGACATTATGGCGGACTCTGACAATTTTGACACATTTTTGGGACCATTGGCATTTTTATAGTGCTATAAAAATGCATTAATTTTCACAGCAAAAAATGCATTTAAATTGCAGTTTATTGTGAAAATGACAGTTGCAGTTTGGGAGTTAACCACAGGGGGCGCTGAAGGGGTTAGGTTTCACCTAGTGTGTGTTTACAACTGTAGGGGGGTGTGGCTGTAGGTCTGACATCATCGATTGTGTCTCCCTATAAAAGGGATGACACGATCGATGAAGCTGCCACAGTGAAGCACGTGGAAGCCGTGTTTACATACGGCTCTCCCCGTTCTTCAGTTCCGGGGACCGATCACGCGACCCCAGCGGCGATGGGGTCCGCAGGTCCCGGTGCTTCGGACCAGGTCGCGGGCCCGCGACCCACGGCTGGGTAGATGTACAGGACGTGCCAGTACGTCCATCTGCCCAGCCGTGCCATTCTGTGGACGTATATCTACAGGCGGCGGTCGTTACGTGGTTAAAAGGATCAGAGCGGAATCTGGCGAATAGGTTCAAAAGGTTGCTTCTGCAACACTGACAATACTAAATTCAGATCACAAGGGAGACTTGACTGGCATATTGATCCGCAGTACCCCCTGAATGAAAGCCCGAACTAGGGAATGAGATGCCAGCGGTCTTTGAAAGAAGACTGATAGAGCAGATATTTGACACTTAATGGTACTAAGGGCTAATTTCATATCCACTCCTAGCTGGCAGAAGGAGAGAGTCCTACTTGTGTTATATCTTTGAGGATCCCATTTCTTGGTTTCAAACCAGGAAACATATGCCTTTCAGACTCTATAGTAGATAAGCCTGGAGGCTGGCTTTCTAGCATTGAGTGTAGAAAGAACTGGACCTGAGATCCCTCGTTTTTTCAAAATGTGGGTCTCAGCAGCCAGACCGTCAAATTTAGCTTTTGTAAGGAAAGATGAAACACCGGACCTTGCGACAGCAGGTCGTGATGAAGTGGAAGCTTCCAAGGTCTTCCTACTGCCATCTTTATGATCTTGGCATACCAGAGTTTCCTGGGCCAATTTGGGGCCACTAGGATTACTGGAATTCCTTCTCTCTTGATCCTGCAAAGTAGCCTTTGTAAGAGAGCAATCAGCAGAAACGCATAGATCAGTGAAAACTGATTAGAGCATCCGATCCGTAGGCCAGAGGATCTCTCGTCCTGGACACAAAGTTGTACAACTTCCTGTTGAGCCTGGAGGCTAGTAGATCTACATCCGGGGTCCCCATTTATGGCACATGGCCTGAAATGTCGGGGTTGAGAGACCACTCTCCTGGTAATAGTTGCTGGCAACTCAGATAGTCCGCTTGCCAGTTTTCTACCCCTGGAATGAAGATTGCAGAGACAAGGAACATGTTCTTCTGCCCATGTCAAAATTTGATTCACCTCCTCCTGAGCACCCTGACTGCGGGTGCCTCCCTGGTGATTAATGTAAGCTACTTCAGTAGCATTGTCGGATTGAATCCGAACTGAGTGGCCCTGTAACCTGTGTGTCCAGGTTCTGAGGGCCAAGTACACTGCCCGCATTTCTAGTATGTTGATGTACAGGCTCCTTTTGGTTTTGGCCCAGGTTCCCTGGGCTGAAGCTTCTAACACTGCTCCCCAGCCCATTAGGCTGGCATCCGTAGACACCACCTTCCAGGTGACAGAGAAAGGATTCTCCTTTCCGCAGGTTCTTGGTTTTTAACCACCAACTGAAGCTTTGGCACACTTGTGGAGACATGCGTGTGGGTTAATCCAGAGCTTGGATCTTCCTGTTCCAGGCGGCTAAAATACTGCCTTCAAGTAGTCTCGAATGAAACTGGGCATAAGGGACAGCCTCGAAGGAGGATACCATCTTCCGTAATAGCCTCATACAAAGGCAAATAAATGGACTTTTCTTTGCTTTGACCTTATGGATCAGGTCCTTTAGCAGCTTGATCTTTGGCAGGAATACACTGCTTTGGGCTGTGTATGATCATGCCCAAATACTCTACCCTTCTTTGGGCTTGTAGAGAGGATTTTTGTAACTTTACAATCCATCCTAAATGCTCCAGGTATTTTATAGTGGTGAGCACAGCGTGATCTAACCCTGCCACTGACTGATCTATAGTAGATCGTCTAGATAGTCTGTTATCGCTATTCCTTGTGCTCTGAGATTTGCCAACAGAGGGGCTAGCACCTTGGTAAATACCCTGGGTGCGGTAGCCACACCAAGGGGCAGAGCCACCAACTGGAAGTGGCAATGTTCTACCGCAAACCTTAAGAACTTTTGGTGAGCGGGGTGGATAGGCACATGTAAATATGTGTCCTTGATGTCTATTGACGCCATGATTTCTCCGCCTTGTAAGGTGGCAACCACTGATCGAATAGTTTCCATTCGGAAATGGCAAATGTTTAGAAACTGTTTTAGAAATCTTAGATTCAGAATGGGTCTGACATCTCCGTTTGGCTTTGGGATCACAAAGAGGTTTGAATAAAAACCTGAACCTTGCTCCCTTAGGGATACTTCTGTGATCACCCCTTGGGACAGCAAGTGATCCAATCCCTTGAAGGACGCTCTTTTTAGTGGATCTTTGGAGAGCCTTGAGCTTCGGAACTGAGAAGATGGTATTTCTCGAAATTCCAGCTTGTACCCTAGGGATACTGTTCATTCTACTATTGCAATGAACCGTGCTCACGTGTTATTATGCGAGTGTCCTTCAGTGCAGCAGTAATGACCACCCACAACAACCGCAGGAGAATAAGTGAAAGAACTTATGACAGCCAGAAAACCCATGAGGGGTAGGGGACATGTGTGTTCTTCACAATTACACTTCTTTACTTCCTGGGGACCACTGACTGTCCTAAGTTTAGAAGAAATGCACAGACAATCATTAGTGGATGGTATTCATACCCAACTCCAAAGAAGATCATAGGCATGCATTCCCTCACCCACACAGTCACACAAGTTTCCACTGAAAGGGAAGCATAGTGTACCTAAGAGAAGTGATGAGTCTTCTGGGGGATGGCAGGGAAATGAACCAACACGTTTTAATGCCTGTGCTCGTCTACAAATCGTGGTTTGTAAAAATCTATTTCAGGAACCGTAACGCTTTAAAGAAAAACTTTGTTCCAAACATCTTTTCCAATACTGTACTTTTATTTTACTAATATAAAAACCATTAAAACACTATCTCCACTTACAGAACCACAGGCAAGATTTATATTTTCAAGTGTGGTATTAAGCAATGAAGATAAAACCAAAAAGCAAGAGGCAATAATACCTTGAGTGCTACAGGTGTTCCGCTTTTAAGCCCCTCCAGAAGAGGTTTAAATCGTTCCATCTCATCCGCCTCTGCTCTCTCTGTGAGTGCTTCAAGGACACGTTCATGCCTAAAAGCAGAGCAAGCAATCATTATCAGAAAAATAAAGTAAAAACAGTCGACAAGAGCCACAGTATTAAAAGTTCAAAGAGAAATGAGAACAGAGCAGCTAGTATATTTTAAAGTAATACTAAACAAGCTAAATTTTTTGAAAATTATTTAGCATAAGCTGGTTTAAAAATGTGCATTGGTAAATTAGTAAAGCTTCCAGGAGATGATCAGAAAGAAAAAAAATATAGTAAAAATGGAGTAGGAGGAAATCATATTTTCTGTGGACAGCTTTACCCCAGATAAATTGCATTCTTAGATGTGCCCATTTTAATCATCAACCATATGATTTGCTAAAATGTTGTACCTTCATTAAATCTAACCATATTGCTACACTTAGAGGCGCCTCTCTTTTATACTCATTTGTGACATGGCGCTACTTGTATATCAGAGACTACTTTAGGAAGAAACGATGGACATGGTTAAAGAATCACCTTATCTTTGTGGCCCACCAAGTAGGGGGTATGACAAGATAACACCACCAGTTCTGACACCCTGCAAGCAGAGGTGATAGCCACCAAAAAGGCAGACTTTTGGGACAGCGTAAGCAGGGGAATCGCCCGAATATTTGCAAAGGGAGGCTTCAAGAGAAACGAAAGCACCAAGTTCAGATCCCACAGCAGCAGAGGAGACTGCACCGGTGGAGTCGGATGTCAAACCCCTTGAATACAAGTATGTACCAGGGAGTGTGTGGCCAGGGGACGCTAAAAGAAGACCACCAAGGCCAGCACCTGGCCCTTGATGGTACTCAAGGCCAATTTCTGTTCGATAACTTATTGAAAGAAGGTCAAAATCCGAGCCACCGAAAAAGACCGGGGGAGACCTTCTATCGACTCATACATATCTTCCACATATGAAGTAAATCTTCAGAGCAGTAGACTTCCTAGCCTTCAGCAATGTCAGAACCACCGACCCAGGCAAACCTCTATGCTTCAGCACCTGGCTTTAAACAGCCAGGCCATCAAAGCCAGCGACTGTAAAGCAGGATGGAAGCTCGGCCCTGGGGACAGGAGATCTTCCCTGAGAGGCAGTCTCCAAGAGATGTCAGAGGCCACGTCAGCGTACCAAGACTGGTGAGGCCAGTTCAGGGCTACGAGAATGACCGGAATTCCCTCGGCCTCAACCCTAAAAAAAAGCCTCTGCAAAAGCTTGCAAGGAGGTAAAGCCTAGATCAGCCGATACTGGCCCCACTGGGCCACCAGAACATCGGTGGCATCTGCCAGAGGAACCCGTGACCGTGCCACAAACGTTGGTACCTTTCTGCTGAGCCGGGACACCAACAGATCCACCTCGGGGGTGCCTCACCCGAGAGGAATCTGATGAAATACGTCCGGGTGAAGGGATCACTCCCCTTGGTCCAACGCCGATGTCCGAGATAGCATGCCTGCCAGTTTTCCACTATTGGAATGTATAGGGGGGCTCCCGGATTCCGATAAGCCCCCCGCCCGCATACCCCGACCATACCGTTGGCCAGGGTTGTCGGGAAGAGGCCCTGTCCTTATCAACATGGGGACAGGGTGCCCCCCTGCCCCAGAGCACCCAACCTCCCCCCCCCCATGTTGAGGGCATGCGGCCTGGTACGGCTCGGGGTGGGGGGATCGCTCGTCCCCACTCCTTTCCTGACCAGCCGGCGTGCTTTGGATACGGGTCTGGTATGGATTGTAGGGGGACCCCCACTCCGTTTTTTCAGCGTAGGGGGGGTTATCCTTACAACCCATACCAGACCTAAGGGCCTGGTATGCCCCTGGGGGGGGAACCCATGCCGTTTTTTAATTAAAAATTTGGCGTGGAGTTCCCCCTCATGCTTCATACCAAACGCTGTGGCTAGAATTGGCGGGAATCCAAGTCGGATCCCTGTCGCTTCTATGACGGCTTTTTTCCCATCTCGCCGCGCTGGCTCCCGCGACGGAGAGAGATTGACAATAGCACGGTCACCTACTGTACATGCTTTTCTTTGATTCTGAGGTCTAAACTTGTATTTTAAATTTCAACAAGGAGAGCAGAATACAGAGGCATATTTATTTTTGTAAAAGTAATGTCATTTTACCAAGCATGCCTACTGAAGCCTGTGGCCATGCCTTTTTATCAGAGAATATTGAAAGCTCATGAGCAGTAGCACTAATCCGTAGAATTGGATCGATCTTTCCTTCTACATGTGAATTTTTCTTAGGGGGGGGGGGGGGTTGTGCTTGGAAACCACATCACAGATTTCACCAACTTTAACCACTTGCTTACTGGGCACTTAAACCCCCTCCTTCCCCACAAATAGAGCTTTTTTGGGGGGGTAGTTGATCACCTCTGCGTTTTTTCTTTTTTGTTAATTATTTTTTTAAACAGATTTTGTTTTAAAAAAAAAAAAATAGGATTTTTGTACTCACCGTAAAATCCATTTCTCTGAGTTCATGGACGGACACAGCAGCCTTTGACCTTAGGGTTATATCCGCTTCCTTCAGGAGAGTTTAGGCAGAAAAAAAGCAACACTTTCCTCAGTGCAGCTCCTCCCAGGGGGCGTGGCCCCCCCCGAGTATAACCCACACCTTGCTCTAGCAGCCTCAGTTTGTAACAAGCAGTACAAACAAAGGAGGGGTGGGTGCTGTGTCCGTCCATGAACTCAGAGAAATGGATATTACGGTGAGTACAAAAATCCTATTTTCTCTTCCGTTCATGGACGGACACAGCAGCCTTTGACCTTAGGGATGTCCCCAAGCAGTGTCAAAAAATTTCGAGGGGTGGAAAAAAAACACCACAGTAATCAAGCTTACACCCCAAACAAAAAACCGGAGTTACTCAATGGAGGAACTCCAACCTTAAACTGCCGCCTGTAACACCTTGCGGCCGAAGGAGGCATCAGAAGACTTTGAAAAGCATGGACCGACGACCAGGACGCTGCCTTACACACCTGTAACACAGAGGCTTGATGTCGGAAAGCCCAAGAGGCACCGATCGCCCTGGTCGAATGCGCCGTAACCTGAAAGGGAGGCGCCCGCCCCTTTAGGGCAAAGGCCTGAAGCACAACCTGACGGATCCACCTAGAAATGGTGGCCGACGAGCCCGCCAGACTCTTTTCAGGACCCGACACTGACACAAACAGTGAGTCCAACTTCCGGAACGGAGCCGTAGCAGATAAACACACACGAAGAGCCCAAAACCACATCCAGGGAATGTAAAGTGGTCTCCTTCGGGTTCTTCGGCTGAGGACATAAGGATGTCCTCATTAAATGTGAAAGGCCGAAACGACCTTTGGGAGAAAAGAAGGCTGCGGTCGCAGCTCCATCTCATCCTCATGGATGACTAAGTAGGGAGCCTTGCGGGACAAGGCCGCCAGTTCAGACACCCGTCTGATCTATGTAATAACAACCAGAAAAAAACACCTTTTGTGACAAGAGTCAACAAAGGGATCTTCCGAACGTCCTCAAAAGGGAGCATCTTGAAGCACAGAGGACCAAATCCAAGTCCCATGGGAGCAGTGGAGGGCGCACAGGAGGGGCCACATGCCGGACCCCCTGCACAAACGAGCGCACCAAGGGGTGCGCTGGCAATGGTCGCTGAAAGTAAACAGCCAGAGCTGAAATCTGACTCATAATCCCACTCAAGGCGAGAGCCTGATCCACTCCCCGCTGTAAAAACAGCAAAATCTGGGACACCCCGTACGTACGGGGGTGCCGTTTCATCTCTTCACACATAGAGACGCAGGTCTTCCAAGTACGATGGGAAATCCTACGTGAAGTAGACTTCCGTGAACACAGCATGGTAGAAACCACCGAGCCTGACAGGCCCCGGTCCTACAACACCTGGCTCACAACTGCCACTCCGTTAAAGCCAGCGACTGTAAAACAAGATGGAAGATCGGACGCAGCGACAGAAGATCTTCACTCAGGGGTAGACGCCAGGGGGCGTCTGCCACCACACGCACCAGGTCCGCGTACCAGAAGCGGTGCGGCCAGCCTGGAGCGAACAGGATTGTCGGAATCCCTACGGCTTCCACTCTGTGCAGCAGGCGAGAAAGAAGCTTCAGGGCAGGGAAGGCGTAAATTAGGCGATGGTGATCCCAAGGCGCAACCAACGCATCCGACGCGTCTGCCCACGGGTCCTTCGACCTGGCCACGAACCGTGCCACCTTCCGATAGACGGGACGCTAGAAGGTCCACGTCTGAAATGCCCCACTTTTGGCACAGGCTGTGGAACACCTCCGGGTGAAGTGACCATTCTCCTTGGTCCAGCTTTTGGCGACTCAGGTAGTCGACCTGCCAATTCTGAAACCCCCGGAATGTACACGGCCGACAGAACCGGAACAGACCTTTCGGCCCACCAAAGGATGTGCGCGACCTTCGTCGCCGCAGCTGAACTCTGTGTGCCCCCCTGATGGTTGACGTACGCCATGGCCGTGGCCTTGTCGGATCGGTCCTGACCGGTCGGTCCTGCAGATCCAGGAACCACCTGGCAAGGCACAGCTTGATCGCTCGGAGCTCCAGAATATTGACCCCAACCGGAGAGGCTGGCATCTGTCGTGACCCCTGTCCAGCGGCACGGTAGAAATGACTTCCCGGTCCGAAGCACCGGAGATGTCAGCCACCACACCAGGGAAGACTTGACCAGATGGGTCAACCGAATCTGGGAATCCAGAGACGACGGGAGCTTGTCCCAACGAGACAGTATTTCCCTCTGTAGCTCCCTGGTGTGGAATTGGGCATGTGGGACTGCCTCGAAAGAGGCCACCATCAGACCCAGAACTTGCATGCAAAATCGAAGAGACGACCACTTCTGGGCCGACAACTGCTGCACAGCAGATCGCAGGGACTTCAGTTTCTCCGTCGGGAGGAAAACCCGCGCTTCCACACAATCCAGGACTAGCCCCAGGTATTCCAGTCTCTGGGACGGAACTAACACTGACTTCTGGATATTCAGAAGCCAGCCGAACTCTTGGAGAGTCTGACACGTGATAGACACGTCCTCCTCTAACCCTGAGCCTGAGGAAGCTCTCAGGAGAAGGTTGTCCAGATAACCCACGATAGCGATTCCTCGCTGCCTTAGCAGGGCCAGGATCGGGGCGAGCACCTTGGTAAAAAATAAAACGTAGTGCCGATGCCAGGCCGAACGGGAGGGTCACAAATTGAAAGCGGTCCTCCCCAACTGGAAAGCGCAGAATGTCTGGTGCTTTGTGCAAATGGGAACATGCAGATACGCGTCCATGATATCCAAGGATGCTATGAAGTCCCCCTGATGGAGTGCCGCTATCACCGAGCGAATCGACTCCATCCTGAATTTTTGTACCTTGACAAAACAAATGAGGGCCTTGAGGTCCAGGATTGGACGGACCCCTTCCTTTTTGGGGACCACAAACAGATTGGAGTAAAACCCCTGAAACCGTTCTTGTGAGGGAACTGGCACAATCACTCCCCTGACCAGAAGATCCTGGACAGCCCCCCGCCAGAGCCAGCCGGCGTTCCGGAAGAAGCTGGAGGTTGGAAGGAAAGAATCAGTTTGGTGGACAAGAGAGAAACTATCTTGTACCCCGAGGAAACTACGTCGCAAACCCAACGGTCGGAAAGGAGAAACCTCCACCAAGCCGTGAATTCGCAAAGTCGGCCCCCCACCCGAGACACGGGCGGGGGCAGACCTACATGCAAAAGCAGGTTTGTCCGCAGGCTTGTTAGGCTTGCGGTACCAGGCGTGCCTCTGCCCCGCAGCAGTGCCTCAGCGCCTTGCCGATTTTTACCCGCCGTGATGGGCGCACGAAAAAAAAGCTTAGGGGTAGAAAAGGAGTGCCCTTGCTTACGGCGAGGCTCCTTGCCCTTCCCAGACTGTGGAAGCAGCGTGCTCTTACCACCCGTGGCATCCTTAATGATGTCATCCAGGGATGACCCAAAAAGCCGCTCACCCATAAAGGGTAAATCCACCAAGGCCTTTTTTTGAGACCAGCATTTCAGCCACACAAGGCGGCGCAATACCACCACATAGGCAGAGGTCCTGGAAAGCAAGGGGAGCGTATCCAGAACCGACTCACAGACGAACATCAGACCCTGAACCAACCATTCAGCCAGGTCCTTACAGGTCTCGGAAGCATCCTGTGCCTCCAGCTCCTGCAGCAGGAGCTTCGCCCTTTCAGTCAGAGTCTGTGACACTAGAGTCCCAGTCAAAATCGGCCTCACCGTCTGTAACGGAATGACCCGGGACACCCAGAGACTTTGTGAGGATGGGGGATACTCCTGTGTCAGCGTCACTGATAACTCTTGGGTCTGAGTCCACCCTGTGCCCTTTGGGCGTGGGGTGGCAAGTGAATCATAATTCATGTATTACATGAGATAGGACATCATTAATGAAGGAATGTTTAGTAATTAGCTCAAAGAATGTGATTGAAGCTTTAGTGTGTGATTAGGGGGTGGGGAGTTGATTGCTCCTTTAATGCCTTGTACTGTATATAAGCTGAGAAGAAACCATTAAAATTGTCTTCATTTGAAACAAGTACAGAGCTGCTGAGAGTCTTGATTCTGGGGAAATGGGAGGCCTGCTGGTTTGTCTGTGTGTCAGATGAGCTGTCGTAGTTGATGGAAGGGCGTAAACGGTGGTGACAGTTACACCGCCAAACCCACTACAGTGAATAGGGAGCGGGCCACCGCCTCCACTCTATCAGCAGGGTCCTTAAAGGCAGGAGCCCCTTCCACGTAACGTGGTGGCTTTGCTCAATCTGGACACGGAAGGGTCCACAGAAGGAGGAGAGACCGAGTCTTTCACAAAGTCCACCTCAAAGCAAAAACTTTCTGCGGCGTATCCCATTCCTTGTACAATAAATTGTCCAAATAAGGAACACAAGGAACACATTTGTAGTGCGCGGCGGAACCCAAAAGGGACCGGCACATCTGGTGCCTCCGCCAAAACCTCTCTGAGTTACACGCACAGCAGAAAAAAAAGAGCTCCAACAAATTCCTTGTCGGTAGTTGACCCTGAAACAGAGCCATCCTCACTGTCCGCGTGGGTCAAGCCCGCATCCTCTGACACTACAGAACCAGAGGCAGGGGCAATAGCCGGGCATGGTTCTGTGTCAGAGGCATCCCCAGAAGCAAGCTCAGGGAGGGGGTGCTTTTTACCCCCCATCCGGGCACCAGTTGCTTCAAACCTGGTGAGAAAAAACCTCCAGGGCAGCCGACATTGCCTCAACAGATGTGGCAGGGGGAGGGGCATCAAGGGTTAACTCAGGCATGTGTGGGGGAAGAAGTACCTGGCTCAGGCTCCATAGTGCCCCACCACTGTGTCACCCCACTGCAAAGCAGAAACCACCCACGGTCGCCTCCCGGCCATTACAGAGTAGAGGGGCCCCCAGGGAACTCACCACCCCGCCCGGTGCAGCGCGAGCTGAGGGGAGTCTGAAGCGTGCTGAGAAGCCGGCCGCACTGCTGTCTGTTCCCTCAGAGAGATTCGCGGTCTTCCTGAGCGCTAAAACGGCCACACGAGGCAAAACGAAAGCCAAGATGGCCGCTGTATAGCAAAAAACGCCATAGGACCACAGGAAAATGGCCGCCGAGCCATATAAAGCGCGACTACGGCAAAATGGTGGCCGTTGCACATTTAAAAAGCCCAAAGTGACACAGCATTACAGCGCAGTACATACACACACAGCCCCCTGCAGTGAACACACACACAGCCCCCGCTACACACAGGCCCCGGTGAAATAAAGAGACCCCTGAAAGCCCCCCCTAACAGCCGCTACCCAAATTGGAAAGGAGGGAGAGGAATTAAGGGAGAGAGGAAAGCAGGGCAAACCCTGAATCGACCTCGCAGGGGAAATTTTCAGCCATAGCACCTTACCTGAGCAAGGGGCCACTACTTACCCGTCCTGCGACCACCAATTGGAGGTATCCCAGACAGAACCAACGTCCGCATAAAGCAGCATGGCTGTCGGCCAGACACACTGTGACAAAGCCATAAAGGCCGGTCATATGTGTGCCCTAGAACAAGATGTTCCCCGGCCACCCCTGGAGCGAAGGGGCCTGTTGTGGATGACCCAGAGCTGAGGGCCGGCACACGCTCGATGGCCGAACATGGGGGGACTACAAGAGTCAAGAACCAGCCTGTCACCCAGTCGGCTGTTGATAGAAGAATCACAGGATTCAAAAATGCAGAAACAAAATAATAAAAAAGCGAAAAAAATCACAAGAAAAAAAATCTCCAGAGTACAGGACTCCAGAGTGCCTGTCCTCTCCTGTCATTAGGCAGAGAAAAACTGAGGCTGCTAGAGCAGGGTGTGGGTTATACCCGGGGGGCCACGCCCCCTGGGAGGAGCTGCACTGAGGAAAGTGTTAACACTTAAAGTGCTTTTCTTCTGCCTAAACTCTCCTGAAGGAAGCAGATATAACCCCAAGGTCAAAGGCTGCTGTGTCCGTCCATGAACGGAAGAGAAATATATATATTTTTAGATTTTTTTTAATAAAATTTTGCAAACGGGTAATTTTTCTATTTCATTGATGTACGCTGATGAGGCTGTATTGATGGGCTGCACTGGTGGGTGGCACTGGTGGGCACCAATAAGGCGGCACTGGTGGGCACCAATAAGGCGGCACTGAGAGGTGGACTAAAAGGGCGTTGATAGGTAGCATTGGTGGGCACTGAGAAGTGGCACTGATAGCGGGCACTGATGAGTGGCAGTGATGGGCAGCATTACTAGGTACCGATTGGCATCACAGGTGGGCATTGATAGGTGGCACTGTGGGCACTGATAGGTGGCACTGGCAGGCGGTATTTTTGGGCACAGAGGAGGCAGATGTGCCTCCTTCCTCTTCGGGACCGATGTCCCTTGTAAACAAGCCAGCGATCAGCTTTTTACAATTACCGATCCTTTGTTTACATCATGTTCTCAGCTGTCATTGGCCGACAGCTGATCACGTGGTAAGGGGCCGGCCTTTTACACAGATCTGTGACCCACCGAGTCTTAGTGACTCGTGATCACAGCGTGTGTTGCGTGTGCAAAGGGGAGGACGTCTATTGACGTTCTCCCAGATTTGCAGGTCCGCACTGTAGCCGCCATTTGACTATAGCGCAGGCCTCTAGTGGTTAAACAGTAACTACACTTACAATATGAATAATGCATTTTATTTCAGTTTCCAATAGGCTGGCCTGACCCTTTTTTTGTAAATATCCTGCATTGCTGTGAACAAGGTACTTATGCCCACCACTAGAGGGTGTTGTATTAAGATAGCAGAACTGCTCTGCATTTGTCTGAATGAAGCCTAATTTCCATGTGCAAAAATTTGTTAGGAACTACACCTAGTCCAAGGACAGCATAGGCCATGCTACCGAAAACAGGGTTTCAGAAAAGGCAATTCATTTTACTGGCATTTTATTATGCTGGTACAAAAAGTATAGTCTAAAACAGGAAAAAAAAACTGTGCTCAATTAAATGAACACTCACCAGATGGCCAGGCACCCTTTAACTAAAAAGAGGGTCAAAAAAGTGTAAAGATCAGCTTTAATTAAAAGTGGTCGCAACCATCTGGTGAGAGTACATCTAATTGAACACTCTTGGGTAAACAGGCATTAAGTTGGTAATGGTGTTTAACATACCATATTGAAGAACCGTTCCAGCGATCTAGAAGATTTTATGAACTGCATTGATAAGGACTTTCATTTACTGCCACAATTTTTAATGGATTGAAATTTAGCACTTTGCACTTTATTTTAAATTGCTTTGTAGCATATGAATTTTACACTTTATTTTGTCCCACAGCCTATGAAATTTGTATTTTATTTTATTTCACAGCATATAAATTTTGCACTGTATTGGTATCTGGTTTACAGCATAGGATTAGAGGCTGTCTCTTAGTGCCCCGTTATGCATATATGACTCATAGTATAGGTTTTGTGAAAAAAATATAAAAATATTGCGCTTGTCTAGACTAGTGAGCTGCTACACAACAATGTGATAAAAGTGAGAGATATAAATGTAGCGCTACATTTATACCTATCATAGTATAGGGTTTTACCTACACAATTGGGGAGCAGCTTGTTTTACTGTGACTTCAGTTTTAGTTGACTTTATATTTTATTTAAAACAAAAACAAAAAATATTTAAGTGGAGCAAGGTACCTCAAACACTTAAACCCTAACTTAATGCAGTCATTACACCCAGTAAAACTGGGTGTAATTTTGAAGTCAACATTTCTGTTGTATTGCTTATTTAAATAACCAAGCCACTTGGATAATATTGACCCTGCTGCATGAAATGAAAGCAGCTGGCACTGCCTGGAAGAAGTCCAGGAGAAAAAGGCAACAAGCTGTCCTAAGGCACCATCTAGTGTTAAAAAAGGGAAATGCAAAAATGAATTCTGAATCATAAGCTTACATGTCTTCAGGCTGGGGAAGAATGCACAAAGCAGACAGCAGTTTCAAAGCATCAACCATCATAGCAGGGACTACAGGGTCCACGGCTTTTGCCAGAAGCAAGATTCCATCCTCTGTCTCCAACACTGTTTTTATTCCAAACTATAAATGGGGATGAGACAAACTTGTTAAATGCTAAAGGGACTATACAGTACAATAAAGCAATGGGTCAATTCACTTCAAGCATACAGTACTTTATAAAAATGTGGGATTTTCTAAATTGTACTGTTGTATTTTTTCCATTCCCCAAAAGATTTTACTGCAAGATTCATTGACTTTACCTTAATCATGTTATATTACAGACTTGTTGTGGT
The DNA here is from genome assembly GCF_905171775.1 of Rana temporaria. NCBI lineage: Eukaryota > Metazoa > Chordata > Amphibia > Anura > Ranidae > Rana > Rana temporaria. The sequence continues at coordinate 315,908,991 of NC_053491.1, forward strand.
AATTTATACAAAACACAGTTTGCAAAGATCAAATGGATTTTGTTCTTGAAAACATGCTACCTTCTGACTAGCAATTATTATGGAGTGTGATAAAGTGTGTTCTATTCAGAATTACACAAAAGATATCGGCTCCAGGTGGGCAAAAAAAAATGAATGAATTAGGGATAAAGCAGAAGGCTTTCAATAGTTAAACTGTCATGTAAAAATTAACTATTGCACATCCAAGTAATGCATATGATAACTGAATTGATGCAAGAATGATGGGATAAAACAATCTCATAGTGTAGCTCTGTCTGCTTAGTGACTTGAACCTTAACAGTATGTATATACCCCCAAATGTTCCTGCATTATGGTTCTGTGCGCAGAAATGCATTGGCAAAACGAATGTTCCAATTTTGAAACCGAAAACTTTGCCATCTACTTTTAATTGTGCTATGTATGCTCTGCTGCGCTACACTTGTTTAGAAACTAGTTTAAATGTATTTTAGCAGCCAGTGGTGATGGCGATTTATAGTTCACTGGTAGCATAAGAACATGAGGGTAAAATCTCTGCCTTGCTTACAGAACAACGATGCATTTGATGCATGAATCACTGTTACCACTAACAATTAAATACAGTGTAACTGTTATTTAACCACATCAATACTGGGCACTTTCGCCCCCTTCCTTCCCAGATCAATTTTCAGCGCTTTCGCATTTTCAATGACAGTTGCGCGGTCATGCTACACTGTACCCAAATGGCATTTTTATCATTTTGTTTGCACAAATAGAGCTTTCTTTTGGTAGTATTTTTTTCATTTAAGGGCACATAAAACATACTGTACAACTGCAGTGTCAACATATTTTGCACAGAAAATCAGTCAGATTTGTCACTGTCTAAAGTAGTGACACCACAGTTTGTATAGTTCATGTGTCCTCTTTCGTAGGTGTACCTCGGTGTGCAAGTGTACCTAAAATAATAGATTTTTTAATTTTTCACATTAAACAAAATATTTATACATTTATTCACAACAAAATATTTTCCTTAATTAAGAAAAGCTCTTTTTCTTGTTCACTCTATTTTACACTGACCTTCGCTTCCCATCTTCCCAAGAAAAGCGGGATTACAGGCTCCACCATTCTGCTGATATTTTAATAAATCTGGGAAATGCAGTGCTTCGGGGCAATGTGTGAGCAAAGTATTTTTTCTAATGGCTAAACTTTCACTTGACCTTATTGGTCGAGGTAGTGTCTCTATAAAGTGTGTTCGTTGTTTAGATCTTAACTCATTTATCATAAAAAAATATGCCTCTAGTGACTTAATTCCTGTATTGTGCAAATTACCTATTATTTCATATCTTTTAATTGCACATTTTTTTTCTTCCCAATACATACTACAAATAATATTTCTTTCCCTGGTGGGAAATAATTTGTTCCTGTAAGTCAGGGGTCTCAAACTCAAATTACCTGAGGGCCACAAGACAAGTTTTCATATGCCATGGGGGGCCGCATGCAAACTTTCAAACTTCAAAAACAACAGTACTGGTGTCAGCGAACACATTATTAACCCCCAGCACTGGTGTCAGTGAGCGCATTATTACCACCAGCACTGGTGTAAGTCAGGGTTTGACAAATTTGCTTGGAATCTAGGAGCCAGCTAAAAAGTTAGGAGCCAGAAAACGTGCCCCGTCCCGACGAGCTTGCACGCAGAAGCGAACACATACGTGAGCAGCGCCCGCATATGTAAACAGTGTTCAAACCACACATGTGAGGTATCGCCGCGATTGGTAGAGTGAGAGCAATAATTCTAGCCCTAGACCTCCTCTGTAACTCAAAACATGCGACATGTAGATTTTTTTAAACGTCGCCTATGAAGATTTTGAAGGGTAAAAAAGTTTGTCGCCATTCCACGAGCGGATGCAATTTTGAAGCGTGACATGTTGGGTATGAATTTACTCGGCGTAACATTATCTTTCATAATATTAAAAAAAAATGGGGATAACTTTACTGTTGTCTTATTTTTTAATTAAAAAAAGTGTAATTTTTTCCCAAAAAAGTGCGCTTGTAAGACCGCTGCGCAAATACGGCGTAACAGAAAGTATTGCAACGATCGCTATTTTATTCTCTAGGGTGTTAGGATAAAAAATATATATAATGTTTGGGGGTTCTAATTAGAGGGAAGAAGATGGCAGTGAAAATAGTGTAAAATGACATTAGAATTGCTGTTTAACTTGTAATGCTTAACTTGTAATACCAACGGCCACCACCAGATGGCGCCAGCTCACATCTGGTGGTAATAACTTGTAATACCAACGGCTCACCACCAGATGGCACCAGCTAAAAAAAAATAAAAAAAAAAAAATTTTTTTTTTTTTTTGCTCCCCTCACTTCCACCCTGCCTGAGGGCCATTTATAACTGGTCCGCGGGCCGCAAATGGCCCGCGGGCCGGTACTTTGAGACCACTGCTGTAAGTGGTATTAATGGTGAATAATAATACAATTTCCTTTGCCTGTGCATCAAATCCCATTCGCTAACAGTGTTGCAAGTGTACTTGTATCTTTGGATAAGATAATTTGGGTAATACAACCCTATCATTCTTTTTCTAAACGTGCCCCACTCAACCCATTTTCACATTTTAACCCAACCCTTTTCTCTAAAATGAAATGTCCAATGAATATTTTGCCTCAATAAAATTGCTTAATAATATCTTTTAAAATCTGGGACAGCTACACCTCCATATGTTTTCTCTTTACTTAACTTACTGGGCACTGTATATGGTCTGGGCAGGAGGGGGTCCTGCCCAGACCAAATTTCAGCTTTCAGCGCTCTCACTCTTTGAATGACAATTGCCCGATCATACAACACTGTACCCAAATTACATTTTTATAATTTTTTTCCCCACAAATAGAGCTTTCTTTTGGTGGTATTCGATCATCTCTGCGGTTTTTATTTTTTGTTAAACAAATTAAAAAAGACGGATTTTTATTTTTATATTTTGTAAACATGTAATTTTTCTCCTTCATTGATGTACGTTGATGAGGCTGCACTGATGGGCACCGATGGACTGCACTGATGGGCACCGATAAAGCGGCAAGGGTGGGCATTGTAGGTGGCACTGGTGGGCACAGAAGTGCCACTAATAGGTGGCACTGGTGGTCAGCAGTGATGGGTACTGATCAGCACTGGTAGGTTACACTGATAGGCAGCACTGCTAGGTGGCACTGATGAGGCACCACTGGTGGGCATTGATAGGTGGCACTGGCAAATGGCACAGATGAGGCAGAATTGCCCCCTTCCTCTTCCGGACTGATGTCTCTTCACATAAGCCAGGGCTGTCAGTGTGAGGAGAAAAAAAAAGCGATTACCGAGCTTTTGTTTACATCACGCGATCCGCCGTCATTGGCTGACAGCTGATCACCTGGTAAGGGGCCTGGATCGCCCCCCTTACTCAGATCTGTGATCACCCGAGTCTCATCTATATTGATATTCAGGATTTCTGACTTTGACAGGGTAATTTAAAAATTTGATAACTCTGTAATTTTTCAGTGTTGTCATTAGATTAGGCAACGTTGTTCTCAGATTAGAGACATAAAACATGATATCGCCCATGTATGTTGCCATCTTATATTCATCATCTCCTATTTTCACTCCTTTTATATACAAGTTATTTTTAATAGTTGCAAGTAAAGGCTCCAATGTTAAAAGGAGAAAGGGGGCGTCCAGTCTCGTTGCTCAGATCAAAGGGGCAGGACAGGGTCCTGTTCACCCTTACTGCTGCTTGTTTATACAACACTTTGATCCACTGGATCATTCTTGGACCAATCCCAAACTCCTCCAATGTCGCTGACAAGAACCCCCAGTCTACTTCATCAAATGCTTTTTGAGCATCTATTGACCGAAATAGTCCTGGGGGTCTATCCTTATTAATTTTTTGTAAAAGCAATGCAGATTTCATCCCATTATCTCTTCCTTCCCACCCAGGGATGAATCCAACCTGATCCATATGTAGCCATTTCAACATGAAAACCTTCAGTCTATTAGCTAGGACTTTAGCATATACCGTATTTATCGGCGTATACCGCGCACTTTTTTGCCCTGAAAATCAGGGCAAAATCGTGGGTGCGCGGTATACGCAGATACCCTCGCCGAGTTTTGAATACTGCGCCGACATATACCAAGCGCAGTACACTCGGGTATAGTCGGCCAGTCTCGGCTCCTTCCGCGATCACGTCCTGGACGTACAGGACGTGAGCGCGAGTGTTGACGAGCCTGCCCGACAATACACGAGTGTACTGCGCTCTGTATATGTCGGCGCAGTATTCAAAACTCGGCGCGGGAAACGAGCGGGGAGGACGCGAGGACGCCGCAGACTGGACCGGACCCAAAGAAGAGGACACCCGAAGCCCGCAGACGGACTCCGGACCCGACGAAGAGGACACCCGAAGCCGCAGACGGACGCCGGACCCGACGAGGCCGCCGATAGACGCCGCGCAAGACACCAAAACTGTAAGTACAAAAAAAACTTTTTTCCCACAGGATTGGGGGCCACTTTAGGGGTGTGCGGTCTACGCGGTAGCGCGTTATACCGCGATAAATACGGTAACTTTATATCTTCATTCAGTAATGATATTGGTCTATGGCTGGAGCATTGCGCCATATCTTCTCATCATGTTCTCCTATTCGAATGAATTCCAATATGAGCATAGTTTTGGAGCTAGGAGTGCTTAAATTTTTTTATAATAAATGGCTGAGAAGCCATTTGGCCCTGGGCTCCTTCCTATCTCCACACCTTTTAGTGACAAGCTAATTTCTTATTGAGTTGTGGGTCTTTTCAGATCTAACAAATTTTCTTCTAAATTTAGGTAATTTAGATTCTTTTAGATACATTTGCATCTTTTGCTTTCTTTCCAAGTCTTTTATTTTTTTCCTTTTCTGCTCTTGAGTATAATGCTTTATATAACTTTTGAACTACTGCAATCTCTGATGTTTAATGCAGTACTAAATTCCCTGAATTATTTTTTATTTTTCCTATAAAATGTTTAGATTTTTTTTCTTTCAGTACTCTTGCCAAGTATTTCCCTGGTTCATTCTCCCATTGATATCTTTTTTTAGTTACTTTATTAAAGGTTTGTCTCATTTCCTGTTCCATTAAACTATTCAATTCATCTTTCTATTAGGTGTTGTGTCTCATTTTCCTTTCCCTTCTTATGTTTTTGTTCCAATTTATATTGTTTTTTTTTAAATGGTTTATTTGATCCTGCGCTCTTTTTTTTTTAGACCCTATGGCTATCAGGATACCCCTCATGTAAGCCTCATGAACTTCCCATATCGCAGCTTCAGAAACATCCTATGTCTATTTATTATAAAGTATTGTTCCATTTCTTTCTTTATTTTTCTTTCGATCTCAGAATCCTGTATTAATGCATCATTTAATCTCCAGGTATTTACTTTATTTTGTTCTTCCCCATCTTTATTTTTACTGTTATGTGTGCATGATCTGATGTTTTTGTCTCTATAGATGTTTTACCTATTACCTTCAGTCTGTTTTACACCAATAATCCAATCTTGAGTATCTCCCGTGTATGGTGGAAAAAAATGTATAATCTTTCTCTAGAATGTTGAACTCTTCATATGTCTATCAGTTGACTTTAATAATAGTGTTTTTCTGATTATCTTCAGTTGATATTCCTCCTTTCTCCCTACACCGGACGATATATCAAGATATGGGTCCATAGCCAAGTTAAAACCTCCTGCCACAATTACTTTACCGCCTTTAAATTCCATCAGTTTTCCTATGGTCTGCCTTAAATATAATATTGAGTTCTTATTTGGGCAGTATATATTTGCCTAGGTACAGAAAAGGGTACCTTCCATCTGGATCCACTTTCCTTTCCCTTATATTGAAAAAAATGTATGTGTCAAAGGCAAAGGCTGGCCACACCAAATATTGATTTGATTTGGATTTCTCTTCTGTTTTTTCTTTATCAATTAACAAAATCGAAAGTAAATGAACACTTCCATTTCTGAAAGCATTCTTAAATTGTTTTACACTTGCCTAAAACTTTTGCACAGCACTGTATACAGCCATGCTATTGTAATCTGAGTACATAGCCATTTATGTTAATGACAAGCTGTACATTTCACATGGGCTGCCAGGGTTGAGAAAATATGGCTACAGTTAGGCTGAATAGGCTCATATGACCCATGTAAGAGCCCTACATGTAATTTAGGATGCCATTAAGTATACTTACATTATTGTTCATAAAAGCCTTTAAACATCTGATGATTTCATGCTCACTTTTAGAGTCACGAGATCTATAATAAAAGAATAAAGAAATTAATTCTGATTTTAATAGGAAACACATAACAAAATTAAATGGCCAATTTGTGTTTAGCGTCTACTCTTCTGGCTGCTAAGTAAATTTAAGATATTTGGTTAGCATTCAGTAATTAACACGCTACATAAAGAAAACATAGAAACACAGAAGAGTGACTGCAGTTAAAAAGGTGAAGTGAAGTGGTCCATCAATTCTGCTATATATACACACACACACACACACACACACACACACACACACAGGTGCATCTCAAAAAAATTTAATATTAAACAGTCACTTTATTTCAGTAATTAAAGTGGAGGTTCACAAATTCTGACATCACACGGAGTCGCGCCATCCTACCGACAGAATGCCAGTGTTTTTTTTTTTTTTTCTCGGCACATACCTCTTAATCCTGATTTTCACCTCACGCCAATCCCGCGGGAGTGAGCGTTCCCAAGCACTGCCTGTGATTGACAGGCTTCCGAACGGCGCATACTGCGCGTCACAGGTTGCCGACAGAACCCGAACGTCGGTGCGCAGGCGCCGTATAGAGCCGCACCGACGTTTGGGTTTTTTCGGCAACCTGTAACGCGCAGTATGCGCCGTTCGGAAGCCTGTCAATCAATCACAGGCAGTGCTTGGGAACGCCCACTCCCGCGGGATTGCTGTGAGGTGAAAATCGGGATTAAGGAGGTATGTGCAAAAAAAAAAAACGGCATTCTGTCGGTAGGATGGGGCGACTCTGTGTGATGTCAGAAATTTTTTGGAGGGTGAACCGCCACTTTAAATTCAAAAAAAGGAAAAATTCATTTTATATAGATGTGTTACTACACAAGGCCACAAAAAAAAAAGGATTTTTAATACAGAAATGTTGGCTTACTGAAAAGTATGTCCATGTACAGTATAGTATGCACGCAATACTTAGATCAATGAATGCAATCAGCCTGTGGCACTGCTGGTGGTGTTATGGAAGCCCAGGTTTCTTTAATAGTGGCTTTCAGCGCCTCTTGACAATACCCCACAGATTCTCTATGGGGTTTAGGTCAGGTGAGTTTGCTGGTCAATCAAGCACACCGATACCAGGAACATTAAACCAGGTATTGGTACTTTTGGCAGTGGTAGAGGGCTGCACCGACTCTGGCCCTGATAAAACACACCAACATAGCTCCCCAAATCATAACGGACTATGGAAAATGTTGCATTTCGTTTGGAAATCAAGTCTCTGAGTCTGGAGGAAGAGTGGAGAGGCATAGAATTTAAGTTGTATAAGGGCCAGTGTGAGGTTTACAGAGTGATGATTTGGGGAGCCATGTGTGGGTTGCGCGTGTGTATATATATATATATATATATATATATATATATATATATATATATATATATATATATATATATATATATATATATATATATATAATATCTCCTTTTGCGTGCCCTTCTGCTGACGTATATCTGCGTGCAGCGGTTGGCATGTGATTAACCCTTTCATGCCTATGCCTATGTATGATATTTGGTGTTTACAAGTTAAAATCCATATTTTTGGCTAGAAAATTACTTAGAACCCCCAAACATTATATATATATTTTTAGCAGAGAATCTAGAGAATAAAATGGCGATTGTTGCAATATTTTATGTCATACGGTATTTGTGCGGCGGTGTTTTAAACACAACTTTTTGGGAAAAATTAACTTTCATGAATTTTAAAAAAATGAAAAAGTAAAATTAGCCCAATTTTTTTGCATAATGTGAAAGATGATGTTATGCCGAGTAAATAGATACCAAGCATGACACGCTTTATAATTGCACGCACTCGTGGAATGGCGACAAACTACGGTAACTAAAAATCTCCATAGGCGATGCTTTAAACTTTTTTTACGGTTACCAGGTTAGAGTTACAGAGTAGGCCTAGTGCTATAATTATTGCTCTCGCTCTTACGATCGCGGCGATACCTCACATGTGTTATTTGAACACCGTTTTCATATGCGGGCGCGACTTCCGTATGCGCTTTCTTTGCTGCGCAAGCTCGCGGGGAGGGGGGCGCTTTAAAAAATATTTTTTTTGTTTTCTTATTTATTTATTTATTTTTTCTAATATTAAATTTTTTTTTTTTTTTTTTTACATTTTGATCACTTTTATTGCTGTCACAAGGAATGTAAACATCCCTTGTGACAGCAATAGGTGGTGACAGGTACTCTTTATGGAGGGATCGGGGGTCTAAAAGACCTCCGAGCCCTCCTTTGCACTTCAAAGTATTCAGATCGCCGAAAACGGCGATTCTGAATACTGTGTACTTTTTTAAATCCGGCGCCATTGGCATCTGAGAAACCCGGAAGTGACGTCATGACGCCGCTTCCGTGGTTTCAATGCGGACACTGAATCAAAGCCGTTTACGGCTTTGTTTCAGAGCGCGCCGAGACGCTGGAGGCGCCGGATCGTGGATCGGGTCTCCTGGTGGGACGGGAGGCCCGGTCAGAGCGGCGAGAGGCGGCGGGAGGGGGGGGATGTCCCCTCCCGCTCCTCCGGCATAACAACCGAGCGGCTTTTAGCCGCATCGGTTGTTATGTTTGGAAAGCCTAACGCCGGCTCTAAACAACGGTACTGGGATGATGCCTGCGGCTGCAGGCATCATCCCGGTATAACCCCTGAAAGCCGAGGACACATATATGCGTTCCGTCGGCGTGAAAGGGTTAAGGAAACACTTCACAATGAAAAACAGACTGCAATTGCTCAAATCCTTCTGATAATGTTACTGCCTAGCTTTCTCTGCCACATTTGTTTAAGTCACGTATTCAGAACAAGGAATCAGCAACTGAAATCAGAGCGAAGGCAGAACATCTGATTTTTAGACAGTGGTTCAGACAATATTGAAGCAAGGGGACAATTTTGGAGATCATATTAACCATAAAAAGATAGATGCAGTAATTGCACCATTAAATATCAGCCTGGCTGTCTGATATACAAGAACAATCAAGCTGGGAAATGAAGCCCCACCTTCCCAATAAACCAGATTAGCTAGTTATACCACAGTGTCTGAGTGGATTAGTAGTTTGATAACCAACAACTCATGATATTTATACAATGGAGAGCATTAAAGCCATCCAAATGTCCATACTTACAGTGACTTATCTTCTTGCAGCCTCCGGAGGATCTCTAATAGACAGGAAAGACCTTCTGCACCAAAATTCTGTACCCAGCTATAACAAAAAATATAAAATATAACTGGATAAATCTGAAATATTAACTTAACATTTCACAATATTGGGTAAGAGGCAGGCCTAAATGGCGAGTGCCTTCTCAAAATGAATATGACAATACTGGAAAATATATATACATATGAGATTACGAGGAAAGTGATTACTAGAAATTATAAAAAAAAAAAAAAAAAATCTGTTTTAACTTCTTATTTTGAGAGAGTTTTAGTTTAGCATTTTATCTGCAGAACCTCAAACTGCTAGCATTGAACTTTAAATTCTAGTGTATTTGTGAAATACTTAAAATAAACTTTTCTGACAAAAAATAAAAATGAAGGCCGACATGTCTCATTCTACAAATACTACCCTGCCAGGCAGTCACACCAATACCCTGTCATCACAAAACAGAAACTTTGGACTGGGGTTCATTCACTGAAACTGAAGAGTGCAAAATCTTGTGCAGCTGTGCAAAGAAACCAATCAGCCTTCAGTATTGTATTTGTCAAAGCTAAATTGAAAAAGCTGAAGTTAGAAGCCGACTGGCTACCATACACAGCTGCACAAGATTTTGCACTCTCCAGTTTTAGTAAATCAACCCCTGGGACTAAAGCCATACATGAGACGAATTCCGAAATAATTCTTTTAAAAATCCTAGGAATTTTCATTCAAATTTTCACATTGGTGGGCCACAGCAACAGCTGATCTTTGTGCGGTCAACTAGTTTGACTAGGTATGAAAAACAAATTGCTTTCTAAACCGATGATGGGAGAATCGTGCAAGAAATATCATTGAAAAAGAAATGTGCATGAGAACAAGAAAGGAAAAACTACCAGAAAGAAAAGCCACAAAAATTATTTTCAGTAGCAACAAGAGGTGAAATTGAAGGCTTGGCTGGTCGAATCTTGATATCAATGGTGATACCATCGGATCACAAAACGTACATTTCCGATATCCAAAAGAAAATTGGTTCGGAATTAGATCCATGTATGGTCGGCTTTATTGCATGTAAAGTAAAAAAATAGTTGAAGAGTTCAGCAGCAGAAATGGATAATTGTCAGAAGTGGTAATGCAGGTGACAAGATCTTAAATACAAAACTCCCTAGAAAAACTGGACTATTAATTTTGTGAGCATTTGGGATCAGCTTTTTGCTGCTTGATTGAACCAACAGTAAAGTAACTAACATTTTAGCCATGAAAAGTCCTGCCCAAGAGAGTACACCACAACTATTATTGTTATGTAATGTAATGTAACTTTATAACCTGGATCCAACTTTACCTAACCTCATTTCTACAGTTCGAGAATGAATAGTGGAATGGCAGTTGATACAATGAAACATGAAAACCAGGACTGCAGTAAGGTAAAGGAAGCTATTTAGCTAAAAAAAAAAAATCCTTTAGTGACCCTTTAAGTCTGTAGTCTAAGAATGCATAAACATAAAAAAGCACCCCAAACTATTTATTTTTTTAATTAGTTTAGGTAAATTTGTATTGCTTATTTCAGCAAGGCAGTAAATACCCCAAACAAATGTCCCAATCTGTCATTCAGCATGGGTCCTTTTTTGGTTTTAGGACACCGATAGGTGAAGGAAAAGGGAGGGGGGACAAGGGTCTTCGAAAACATGAAACTGGGTTTTTAAAAGGAGTTACGTTTTTACAGAGTGTACTCTTAAATATTCAATTTAAAGCGGGTGTGAACCTCAGACATGAAATATGAACAAAGTATATCCCTTTATAGTGTGCACTTGTCTCAATGGTGAACATTAAGTGTCACTTTTGTCTGCTGCTTTGTTCATCTGCCATCAGCATAAAACTCTTACTGACAAGTTTTCCTGACACCAGGAACAAAAAAGGTGAGGGATGGAGCTCCAGCTGATTGACAGCTATGTTCCTGTGTGAAGGGGGGGGGGTGTCCCTTCCCTCCAATCAGCTCTTAGAGCTCTCCTCGCTGAGCTCTGCAGAGTGTAATTTCAGCTCTCTGCCCCCTTTTTTTTCACAACTCAGCTTTATAAAATTCTGCACTTTTAAATGGTTGTATAGAAGAGACGACTGGAGGACAATTTGTTTCATCTGTGCATCACTGTGCATCTGTGCATCACTAGAGGCCAGTCAATTCACTGGGTATATATGCAAAGGTTTACAACCACTTGAAACTAGGGTTGTCCCGATACCGATACCAGTATCGGTATCGGGACCGATACCGAGTATTAGCGGGAGTACTCGTACGCCGCGGTTATAACAGTAGGTACGGGGGACAATGGCTGCTGTACGGGGGACAATGGCTGCTGTACGGGGGACAATGGCTGCTGTACGGGGGACAATGGCTGCTGTACGGGGGACAATGGCTGCTGTACGGGGGACAATGGCTGCTGTACGGGGGACAATGGCTGCTGTACGGGGGACCATGGCTGCTGTACTGGGGACCATGGCTGCTGTACGGGGGACAATGGCTGCTGTACGGGGGACATGGCTGCTGTACGGGGACACATTTAAAAAAAAGTATCGGTATTCGGTATCGGCGAGTACATAAAAAAAAGTATCGGTACTTGTACTCAGTCCTAAAAAAGTGGTATCGGGACAACCCTACTTGAAACCAATAAAAATTATATTTGTTCTATTGCAAGGTTCTCACTTTCCTTTACAGAGATGAGCTGCTTCACCGTTTTGAGCATTAAGCTGTTTATTTAGACATCGTGAACATTGCTATGACTGAGGTTGATGGCACAAATTCTGGAGGCGGTCTGTGTTTGAGTCCAACCTGATCTAATATAAAAAACATTTAACTTGATGGCAAATCTTTCTTGCATGTGATGATGCATGTTAATTTGGGAAATTTAAGAAATTTAATTCACTTATTCCACCACTGCTTACCTGACAGGGTTGTTATTGAGGGACACTCTCAGAGATTCCAAACAAGCCAGAAGATTTGCATCATTAAGTCCAGATTTCAATTCTTGTATATACATTTGTGCTGACCTGGTGCTTTCCTTCTTATTCATTCCCTGTGTTATAGGACACAGAAACACGATGTATTAGAGTCTGCATTAGTGTACAGAAAAGATGTAAGATCAGACATCCTTTATAGGTTTTACATTTGCAATCCACATATTAAAGACATTATTCCCAACTACTATATTCTAAAAGCAAGAAAGCCTATGTGTTAACTGGTTAGTGGAAAGTTTCAGAGGTTCGGAAACGAGGGAGAGTTCTGATGTAGTTGGCAGAGAGGAATTGATAGTATTCAGGCTATTTAAACAAATTAGAGATTCGAGACAGATCAATGGTTTAAAAAAGCCAAGATTAGCAGTTATCCTCAATCTACAGTGAACTGTTAGATCTTTATTTTCCTGGAATTTATACAATGCTATTTGCCTTAATGAATACACTGATATTTTCTATACAATAGAAATAACTTTGGAATGTCAGGAATGTTAAAGCGGTATTCAATCCATGTTCAGAACTTTGCCCTATGATAAAGCTTAGAAAATGTCTAACTTGTAAGTAACTTTGAAACCTTTGAAATTAGTGCCATTTAGGAGATTTGGGTGTTGGCTCTGATCAATGATATCACTCACACATGTGCAGTTCACTGTGCATTTTCTGCACACGGCTTGTGCCGTGATTGCAGAAAGTATTTTTGGAGTGGTGAATCTGTTGCACATGCATGGGAGTGAGGTCATAGTCCAGTTATTCAAATGGCCAGAGAGCACAAACCTGGAAGGAAGACCTGGCGGAGATGGAAGCACCAGGAACAGTGACAGCTCAACACTGGAGGGCTTTGTTTCACAGACAAGTCTGTCATAATCTGCTAACATGTGGTACACCCTAACACATTATGGCATCAAACACATGGGCCCATTACAAAAAACAAAAAGTGGAGTGTAAACTGATATTAAAATAGGATGTTTTAATACAGCTTACCTGTAAAATCCTTTTCTTGGGAATACATCACAGGACACAGAGCCTTAATTACTTAATGGGTTATGTAGTCACCACAGGCGATTGGACACTGGCAAACCCAATTAAAATGGAGTTCCTCCCCTATATAACCTCTCCCAAATGGAGAGTACCTCAGTTTTGTAGCAAAGCAATAAGTCTTCCACGTCAACTCCAAAGAGGGGCAGGATCTCTGTGTCCCGTGATGTATTCCCAAGAAAAGGATTTTACAGGTAAGCTGTAATAAAAAATCCCATTTTCTTGATCATACATCATGGGACACAGAGCCTTAATTACTTAATGGGATGTCCCATAGCAATGCTAAAATTGAGGGGAGGGAGACACAGATCAGAATAAGACCACCATCAGGCCAGAGGATCTATACTGCTGCCTGCAGCACACTACGCTTGAAGGCGGCATCTACATAATATCTCACATCTACTTGGTAGAATTTAGTAAATGTATGGACTGAAGACCAAGTAGCAGCCTTACAGATCTGAGCCATGGAGGCCTGGTGATGCACTGTCCATGAAGCTCCAACTGCTCTAGTCGAGTACGCTTTCACCTAAAAAGGAGGGATCGTCTTTTCTAAACTGAATAATGACTTGTCAAATCCAACTTGCAATAGTGGATTTTGACGCTGCCTGGTCCCTCCTTATCTGAGCCGTAGCTTGCAGATAAACCTTTACCGCTCTTACAACATCTAGAGAGAGTGTAGACTCTCTTCCTCCGCAGGCTGCGGATCTAGGGAAAAAAAAAAAAAAGACGGTAGCAAAATATCTTGATTCAGATGGAATCCTGAAATCACCTTAGGTAAGAAAGTTTGGTGAAGACGTAGCACCACCCTGTCATCATGAATAATCATATACGGTTATTTACACGAAAGAGCTGCCAATTACGATACCCTGCTTGCCGAGGATGTGGCTACAAGAAAAAACTGTTTGTTTGTCAAAAGACTTAGATAAACCTGGTGTAAAGGTTCAAAAGGTAGTTTCTGTAAAACAAAGAATACCAAATTCATATCCCATGGGCACACGGGAGACTTAACAGGCGGATCCAAACGCAGTGCTCCCTGAACAAAGACCCTGACTAGGGAATGAGAGGCAAACAGTTTTTGAAAGAACACCGACACGGCCAAGATTTATAGTGCTCAAAGCCAACTTCATATTTAAGCCCAATTGAAGAAAGTCAAGAATCCTATTAAAGTGGAGTTTCCATCCCAAAATTTATTTTTCATTATTGTGCTCATTAGACCTAAAAAAGTAAAAAAAAAAAAAAAAAAAATTTTTTTTTTACTAATCTGGAAATGCCTGTTGCTATGCGGTCCCACAAGATCTGCCTTTGAAAGCACCTAGGATTCTGACATCTCCTTCTAATGCTCCTGGGAAATGTGTGCCATCATTTCCCAGGATGCAGTGCGCTGTCCAATTATCACTCCCCATCCAAGACTTCCAGGAAGTGCTTGTGGGCTTCACAATGCCCACAAGCAAAATGACAAAGGTGTAGACATAGTTTTACAAACTATCTTTTTTGAATATCTATGCGGATCGGTGGCGGATTGTAAAATGTTAAGTGACCGGATCTATATTATAAAAACGCAGGATGAAAGGACATACATTTAAAAAATGCTAATTGTGGTTGGAACTCCGCTTTAATGGCATACACCCTAGGATGCCATCTTCTAGGTTCACACCAGGAAACATATGCCTTCCAGATTCTGTAGTAGATGAGCCTGGAGGCCGGCTTCCTAGCATTAACCAGAGTGTATAGTACTGGCCCTGAGAGGCCACGTTTCCTCAGAATGTGGGCCTCAACAGCCAAACTGTCAAATTTAGACTTTGTAAGGGAGGATGTAATATTGGACCCTGCGACAGTAGGTCTGAGTGTAGTGGGAGAACCCAAGGTCTTCCTACTGCCATCCTTATGATTTCTGCGTACCAGGGTCTCCTGGGCCAAGCCGGGGCAACCAAAATCAGACTGTCCTTCCCTCTTGACTCTCTGGAGGAATCGTGGGTGGAAAGCAGAATTGGAGGGAACACATAAATAAGAGAATAATGATCCCATAAGATTGTCAGGGCATCTGACCGTTGGGCACAGGGATCTCTTGTTCTTGACACAAAGCTGTCCAGCTGTCCATTCTCCTGGACTCGGCTACTGGCGGCTTAAAAAATCTGCCTGCCAATACTCTACCCCTGGAATGAAGATAGACAGGCGACGAATATGCCTTTCTGTGATTCACCTCTTTTTGAGCATCCAGACTTCTCCTTGGTGATTGAAATAGGCCACGGCTGTAGCATTGTCGGACTGAATCTGAACAGACCAACTCTGCAGTCTGTAAGACCAAACTTTGAGGGCCAGATGAATTGCCAGAATCTCCAGAATGTTGATGGATAGGAGCTTTTCGGCCCCGGACCACTTCCCCATGGCAGATGCTTCTTCTAGAACTGCCCCCCAGCCAAGTAGGCTGGTGTCTGTGCTTACCACTTTCCAGGTAACCTGAGTGAAGGATTTTCCTTTTGTCAGAATTTGGGGGAACAACCACCAATTGAGGCTCTGGCGAACCTTTGGAGATATCATAGGAAGATCCAGGGCCTGAACATCTGTTTCAATCTGACAGAATTATGCCCTGCAACGGCCTTAAGTGAAACTGGGCGTAAGGGACAGCCTCGAATGAGGCTACCATCTTTCCCAATAATCTCATGCATGGACGGATGGAAGGTCTTTTTTCTTTTATCACTCGGACCAAGTCTCCTATGGCTTTTGCCTTTGGCTTGGGAAGTAATACCTTGCTTTGGGATGGGTCTATAATCATGCCCAAATACTCCAGCCTTCTTTGAGGCTGCAAAAAGGATTTTTTCCAGATTGAAGACCCAGCCGAGGTACTCTAAATATTCCATGTGCTGTTCACATTGTGGCCCAAGCGTGTGGCGGACTGATCTATGATCGACAGATAGTCCAGGTAGGCTGTTACTGCTATGCTTCATGCCCTTAGCCTTGCTAGGGCCGGGCCAAGTATTTTTGTGAACACTCGAGGCGCTGTAGCCAGCCCAAAAGGAAGGGCCACAAACTGAAAGTGGCGCTGATCGACCGCAAACCTTAGGTGAGCGGGGAATATTGGCACTTGTAGATATGCATCTCTGATGTCTATTGATGCCAGGAATTCTCCTCCCTGAAGGGTGGAAACAACTGAACGGACAGACTCCATGCGAAAGGAGAGAATGTTCAGAAACCGATTCAGGCTTTTCAGATCTAGGATAGGCCTGACATCCCCATTTGGTTTTGGAATTGTGAAAAGGTTTGAATAGAATCCTGATCGCTGATCCTCTTGGGCCAACTCCATGATTACCCCTTGGGACAACAGGTGTTCCAAGGCCAACAATAAAAGCCTTCTTTTTTTCTGGATCTTTGGCATCTCTTGACTTTAGAAAACGGGGTGGCGGAAGTTCTCTGAATTCTAGGTTGTAGCCTGAGGACACTGTGGAGATGACCCACTTGTCCTGAAACCTTCCTCCATCGGATAAAGGAGGGAAAACTGCCTAGGAGGAGAAAACTTTATCTGGGTGAACCCAGTCATCATACAGTTTATCCAGCAAGGGATGAACTGGAAAGGAGCATGTAACCTGTGGGGATTTTCCGAGATCCCAAAGAGGAATTGGAGGACATAGAAGCTTCAACAGGAGGCAATTTGTAAGTGGCACGCACCATCTCTGCATAATATTGCACCTGCATTTTTAGAGACTGAGAGGTAGCAGGAATCCTCTCATCCTCCGAGTCCTCGGCCTGCACATGATCCTTAACTCCAGAGAGGGATTATTCACCCTCGGAAGGCTCATCTGATGAGAGCCAGAGCAGATGAAGGGGATCTACCCCGTTTTCTGCAATCTTTCAAGGAGGTTGCGATAATAGTAGCAATCCTTCCTTCTAAGCCATCCAAAGCAACTTTTAAAGCGTCCTCAGCGACGTATACAGGAGCTGCCATAGGAGAAGCTGCAAAACCAGAAGGGGCACACGATCATCCTGTGAGGCTGCTACCAGACTGACAGAGGGGGGATGGTAAACTGCAGGCAAGCTCAAAATTCTTAGCCGTATGCAGGGATTTTCTAGTGCCTCTTTTACTAGCCCTTGTTCCTCTCTCGGGGACATAGTCCTTACTGCAAAGCAAAGGTACTATCCACAAAATAAATGCAATCACTGTTGTGCTATAGTCTTACAATACACAAAATATCAGCTCACTGCACAACCTGATGCCAAGTAGGAGTCTTGGGTTTGCCTGGTTCAATCCACAGGGATGTGTACAGCCCACAGCTCTGTGTCCATACCGCTTTACAGAAGGCTTCTGGCGTGCTGGGCATTTAAACCAGCCTCTTGGCACCTGCACACAGGTGTTCCGCATTTGCGCATGGGCACTAGCAACCACAGCCCTCCCCCTATCAAAGTCTCACCAAGACAGCTAAAAGGGTGCTCCCGGCATCCGTACGCGCGCCACTGTCATGGCGGTGCCCAGGAGAACGAGGAAAGGGAGGAGAGATTACTGGGGGCATCATTGGGGACCCCCTATTGCGTTTTTGTGTAAGAGCCTGCAGCGGAAGGAGGCGAGTGGTTAAATTGACCGACTTTACTGAGCTTGTTCCTGGATGTCTATGTAAGAATACACCAGGTATGTACTTACTCCCTCCAGTGGCCAAAACCAGGAAAGACATCTTACTCACAGAATATAAATATAACATTTAAATTATCCTCTTCTTACCTTATCCACGCTGCAGGAAAAGCTACTAAAAGTAGTTCCAGCTTTCACCCATCACGGCGGGCAAGTTGTGCCAACCTTCAGGTTTATCAAGGGTTCATTTAGAGAAACTTTTCGTGCCACAGTTGCATTAGTACACCAAAGTCTGGATCCCAGACCTTCCGCAGAGAGACATTACAGGCAAACCTTGTTTCTTCATTACACGAGGCCCGGGTACCACCCATCCTAGGGCTTTTGATATCGACCCGAAGTATGGATCTAGTTATAGCTCCTAATCCTCTGCAGACAGACCATCAAAGGAGCACTTTCTTCTTAGCACATGTTGAACGTGACCAACCACTTTAAACACTGGCAAGAAAACAGAGGTACTCTCCATGCTCCTGCTGAGTGCCCCTACAGCAAGCAACTTCCTATGGGGGCACGCAAGCTGAGCACTGCTCCGTGTGTCCATTCAGACACGGAGCCGTAGCTCAGCCCCGCCACACTCTCCTCATTGGCTCACGGACTTTGGCACCCAATGGTGCTGTGATACATTTGCCTATATGTCTCAGTGTACTGCTCCCTGCTAGCCATGGGTAGAGGTAGAAAGGAATTTCATGTGTGATTCATTCCTCTGACAGGTTATTGACGTGCTAATGTCCCCTCACTATTCTAAACGTTAATTGATCTATTGTGTTGTGTAAAGAAGATCTGTGTTTACCCTTAAAAGATGTGTATTGTATCATCAGGCTAAATGATTAGAGAAGTAGTATGTTAATTATTCTGATTGCTTCAGTGTAGTAATTAACTCCAGTGATGTCTTTATCTAAAGAAACGTGTCTGCAGGGTCGGCTCCGACTTGTCTCCTATAATCTGTATGGGAAACCCCACTGTGTGAGGGGGGCGTTCCGAACAGGCTGTAACCACATATAAGCTGAGTTTTTGTGTCAATAAAGTGTCTTGGTTCCAGCATCCAGTCTTGACTCATGTGTGGGGAATCCTGTGATGTTCTTGTATGGAGAGGAGGGAATGCTTGACGGGGATATCATACCTATACCGTCACAAATTGGTTGGCAGCAGCGGGATCTTCCCTTCTACTCTCCTTCACACCCGGATTCCAAGCAGACACTGGAAGAACTACTGGAAGGATTGCTAGCAACAAAACCAAGCGGGTCATCATAGCGGAATCAATGGAGATAGACCAGGAGGACGGGATTGCAGCAACGCCAGCAGTACAAGAAATGGATACACCAGTGATTCAGGAGGAGGAATCGCCAGCCAACAAGCTAATGAGAGAGAAGCTAGCGTGGTTCGGCCCGAACCCAACGCCGGATGTGGTGCTGAAAGTGATGGACCTGTTAGCGGAGGAGGCTAAACAAATAAGGGACGCAGAACTACAGAAGGCTAAACAAATAAGAGACGCAGAACTACAGTTAAAACTGGCAGCAGTCCAACAAGCAGCCGCACCTTCTCCGAACAGTGAGTACAGCACAGCAGACGCAAGGAAGATTCCGTTTAGCGCTTTTAAAGCTTTTGATGAAAAGGACTGTGAAATTGATAACTACCTGGCGGATTTTGAGCGACAATGTAACCTGCACCGAATAGCTAGAAGAGACTGGGTTGCAATATTGTCAGGCAAACTGTCAGGCAAAGCTTCTGATGCTTTCCGGACCGTGCCAGATCAGGATATCCATAGCTACGCCCGGGTTAAAGAAGTGCTCCTGGCTCGTTATGCAGTAACCCCAGAGTCCAACCGACAGAAGTTCAGGGACTCACGCAAAACCACGAAAGACTCTTACGCAGAATGGGCATGCCAGCTGTCCCTGTCGGCCTCTAACTGGGTTAACAGCAGCCAGGCCACCACCGCATAGGACATTTTGCAACTAATGCTCCTGGAGCAATTTTACAATCACATCCAGACGGATGTCAAAGATTGGGTGAGAGATCGCAGGCCCATGACTCTACCAGAGGCCGCGAAGTTGGCGGATGAATATGCGGATACTCGCAAGACAAACCAGGTCACACCACGGGTACAACCTCCACGACCAACGGCGCCCTCACACCCACCAGCCGCTAGATACCAACCTCCTAACAGACCGGTGACATCTAGCCCTCGCTATCCACGCCAGGACGACAACCAACAACGCTGCTTCCGGTGCAAACAGTTGGGTCACTTCAAGCAGAATTGCCCCATGAATGACAACACCAGGTCAAATTGGTCTCAACCTGGGTACCGCCCACCAGCAGCAGCCCATTGTGTAGACTCGGCTTGGGATCCCCAGGAGCGGGGTCGGGAAGAACCATTGGGCACCCCTTACGAAGCCCTCATGGTACAATCTGCTATTACGGACAACAGGGAACACCATTGTCAGCTGGTCATGGGCTCCAGCCCTGAGCCAGAGGGGCCCTGGAGGGAGCTGGGCAGAAAGAGGCACCGCCGGCCACCCTTCAAGAAGAAGAGGTCCTGGAAGTCATATAACCAGCGGACCTGGGAGGAGAAGAAGCGACTGGAGGAGAGGGAGTCGCAGCGGGCGTCCCAGATGCGGGCCGAGATGTTCGCCAAGGGCCCACCGGTGGCCCCTTACACCACCACCCAGTTCCTGATGATGAAGGACCACGTGGAGAGCCTGCAGGACATGAGCAAGCAGGATCTGATCCGTGAGTACATAGAGCTGGAGGAGTGCATAAGCCGCATGGAGGAGGAGAACAACCACCTGAGGTCACAGCAGGCTGACCCCCCCAGGCTCCATGAACTGGAGATGGAGCTGGAGAAGCTCCAAGAGGAGAACCGGCGGCTGCGGAGGGAGCAGGGGGTGGCTGACCTTATGGGGCTCTGAGTCCCCTCTCTCCCCCCCCCCCCGGACTCTGAGCACCAGTGCTACAACAAATATAACTTTTCCTTTTTATGAATCTCCTGTGATTGTCACTTCAGAGCCATAACCTGCCCCCTCCCATAGCGGGACACCTAGACGGCGGCGCACAGACCCATTCGCTGTCTTCACACTGACTTCTGGTGACTTTGCAGATCGCACAAAGACTTGGGGACTGACCGGCGTGTGATCTGACGACCCGGTGACATACCTGAGTCTGAAGCAGTTGTCAAGGGAGGTCAGTCATGCCAAACGGAGTTAACCTCGGACTAAAAGCTCTGAACCCGTCAACCCTACTGGACCAGGGAAGGTCCAACCGGATTTGCCGGAGCAGGGAGCAAAAGGGGGGCCATTGTGATACATTTGCCTATATGTCTCAGTGTACTGCTCCCTGCTAGCCATGGGTAGAGGTAGAAAGGAATTTCATGTGTGATTCATTCCTCTGACAGGTTATTGACGTGCTAATGTCCCCTCACTATTCTAAACGTTAATTGATCTATTGTGTTGTGTAAAGAAGATCTGTGTTTACCCTTAAAAGATGTGTATTGTATCATCAGGCTAAATGATTAGAGAAGTAGTATGTTAATTATTCTGATTGCTTCAGTGTAGTAATTAACTCCAGTGATGTCTTTATCTAAAGAAACGTGTCTGCAGGGTCGGCTCCGACTTGTCTCCTATAATCTGTATGGGAAACCCCACTGTGTGAGGGGGGCGTTCCTAACAGGCTGTAACCACATATAAGCTGAGTTTTTGTGTCAATAAAGTGTCTTGGTTCCAGCATCCAGTCTTGACTCATGTGTGGGGAATCCTGTGATGTTCTTGTATGGAGAGGAGGGAATGCTTGACGGGGATATCATACCGATACCGTCACAGGTGCCCACTGCTGTCTCAGCCAATGAGGGATAGTTCCAGACAGCCGGGGGGGTCTTGTTCAATATCGCTGGATGGAGGTGGGGCTCAGGTATGTATTAGGTGAGCTACTGCACACACTGTTTTTTTTTTTATCAAAGTCTCACCATTAAAAAAAAAAAAAAACACACACATGTTCTACTTACCTGCTCTGTGCAATGGTTTTGCACTGGGCAGCCTGGATCCTCCTCTTCTCGGGTCACTCTTTGCTGCTACTTGCCCCTCCCTCATGCTGAGTGCCCCCACAGCAAGCAGCTTGCTATGGTGGCACCCGGGACACAGAGATGCGGCTCGGCCCCCGCCCCACTCTCTCCTGATTGGCCGATTTTGATTGACAGCAGCGGGAGCCAATGTCTCAGCCAATCAGAAGGGGGAGTCACGAATGGCCGAGGGACTCGTTAATATCGCTGGATAGAGATGGGGCTCAGGTAACTATAAGGGGGGCTTCTGCGCATTAGGATAAAAAAACCTTCTGCCTTTGGAACCACTTTAATAGGGTAAGTTTACTAACCAATGAATAGCCAAAAAATAAAGCCACGTTCCACCCAAAAGTGAAACTTTCGCTCATCGGATTCCTCCCCCCTCCGGTGCCACAATTGGGGGGAGGGGGGCAGGAGACTGGTCAAAGACAGGTATCCTTTGCCACTTCCAGGAGTCTGGGCCGCGGCCCATGATGTCAGTGTGGGGCTCTCTCCTCCTCCCTCCCCCTGCCGAAAGGCTACACTGCCGGGTACCCTTACCCGCAATGGTGGCAGCAGCACCCAACAGCTGATGGAAACATCAGCTGTGGGTGCCGACAATGCTGGACTCCAGGACAGGCAAGTGTCCATTTAATAAAAGCCAGCAGCTGCAGTCTGTGTAGCTGTTTTTTTTGGGGGGGGGGGGGCAGAACACTGCTTTAATTACACAGTGCATTGAAGAATATAAACACTTGGGTTTCATATTGAGCAAGCATGCCCGGTTTATTGCAGTAACAAAGAGATACACAAGCCAGTCAAGCCCAAGTCAGTATTTAACTACATGGAGTAAAGCCTCATACACACGATCAGATTTTCAGACAATCGTTCATCAGTTTTTTATTGCATGCTAGTCTCATGTCGAAAGTGAAGAGGTTACTCACCATACGAAATTTCTCGTACAACAGAATTCAACTTCAGAAGTGACGTAATGTGTTGAACAGTTTTGTAAGTATTCTTTAGTTTCTAAGCATGCATAGTCTTGCTCATAGGATTTTCGGAAGAAACCCGTACAAATTAAACAAAAATCGGTAGTTCACATCCGACAAAATTTTATAGTCTGCACATCCAACTTTGACGAAAAAACTGAATCCCAGACACTAAATGTATTCTTCAGATCCTAGCCTAACTGGCATATATCCATCTTAGATTACAGCATATCTGGCACACATTCATCCTAGATTGCTGCATACTTGGCACATGCTAATGCTTTATTGCATCTCATGTGGCCTTGCACTTCACTGCTCCATAAAAAGGTAGCATCACCTTCAATACCTGTGGTTGAGTTCAGTCACTGCTGCCTGCTTTCTATGAGAAGGGTAATCAGTCCCATAACTGCCTCTATTTTCATTTTACTGAGGCAGTGATGACATTGCCACATCTGAAATCCTGAGAAGGCAGAGATCATGAGTGCTAGCTGAAGAAGTGTTTTCAGGCAATCTGTGCTCAGCACCAACCTGCTTTGCATAAATGCACCAACATTGTCTCCTTGCCCATAGATCCTTCCTCCTGGCTGCAGCAGCTATAGGATCGTTGAAGCCTCTGTAATGACCAAAAGGGGCCAAAAATACCAATACAATGCTAGATCAAGAGGACACAATGCAGGGGAGGGGGGGGGTGGTAAGTTTGGGGTCTATTTTAGATGCTGTCTGGATTTGGGCTTGAAGGTAAATGGCAACTTACAGCTTTGGATGTATGTAGATACTGGGAGACCATCTCTCTTTTTATCATCATATCCTTTGCCCGTAAAGGCTGTTGCTTTTCCTCATTGAGATTCATGTCGTTCTAGAATTTATAAAAAAGAAAACAATGTCACAGTTTGTACAATGTCACAATTTGTAACAAAAAGATCATGGAAAAAATATGAAGACTGTAAAAGCGCTTTATGCAAGTGGTGAAAAAACGAGGAGAAAAAAAAAAGAGAATGCCCTCTATAAAAACTACCTACCAACTAATTCAAGTTATTGGTTTATTTTTCCAGAGAAAAAGATAGATGAAACATGATTTTTTTCAAACATGTATATATACACAAGTCCTAAAGATGCCAAGCATTAAAAGGCTCGTTCACACCATACCTGCATGAAAACTGATGGGAAAACAGTGCAGATTTCACCTGCAGACACATCAGTTTCACATCAATTTACATCAGTTTTTATGTGTGTTCCAGTCAGTCTTTATGCAAGTTGACATCAGTTTTAATGCAGGTCAGTTACGTGCCCTATTTACACCAATGTTGATTTCATCTCAGTATTTTTCCCGTGCGGAAAACTGCATACACGTTGCAGATGCAAAAAAAAAAAAAAATCTGTATGTTGTAGTGTGAACAGTGCATATAGAGAACAAAAATTTGTTGTGCCCTTGCAGAACATGTGCAAAAAAAGTGAAGTCTCTGCACCATGGTGTGAATGAGGCATCAAGGTGGCCAAGCCACTGGCTGGAGACCACAAGCTATACAATACTGGACCAACTGTCCATTAAGTCTGCGTTCAACCACCAGGTTTCTTGAAAAGCTCCCACAGTCTGTTACAATGGCACCTCCACGATCACAGATCATAATGGCTTCACAGTTTTATACTTTGCATAAAAACGGTTTCTCCTTCATCAGGGTTATAAGAATTATATAAGGAAAAACAATGGTTCGAAATTTGGCTGGTTCAGCAGAAATTTCCCAATCGACTTCTGTAAAACCAGCCTGCTGGAAAACTTTTGCTCGATCAGCATTGTCCGCTATAGCCAGAAGTGCTGATGAGCTTTGGTCTCCCCACTGTCATAAAACAATAGCTTTACAGGAGAATTTCCCCCATTCACATCAAAATGTGTGGTTGAGGCAACCTGATGGTTGAACAATAGAAAATGAATCGAGTACAGTCTGCTTTAGATTGATGTTAAAAAGGTAAACTTTAAAAGCTTTTTTTTTTTTTTGCCATAAAGCAGGTAAAAAATAGCGTATCACGAGCATCAGATCAGAGTACAAAATGTGGGTGCGAAACCTACCAACATCTGCTCAAACAATTGCAGCACAGTTTCATCATTGAGTTCCTGCAGCGTCTGAAGGGGATTGTCAGAGTAGTTGGCAGAATTCCTGTGTGACATATACGGCTTGTCCTTCTCCTTCTTAATTCTCATACTTGTAAACCTTTCCAGCTGAAAGAAAAACAGACAAACTTTTTATTAAACAGCCACCAACTGCTGACAAATCGTTCACTATTTTAAAATGCTGCCACTTAAATAATGATCATTACTATTGTATGGATTACTTTTCTATTTAGGTATCTGTTCTACACAGTTAAAACTTGCAGACTTGACCAAGACATATAAACACATCTGGAAAAAACATTTCCAGCTCGGTTTCAATGTGAACAAAGTGACTATTCAAGAGCTAAGAACATTTAAAACATTACATTTTAAGGAAAGAACTTAAAAAAAACGAACATCATATGAACAGGACCATCCAGCATGCTCTTTTTTTTTTTTTTTTTTTTAACTGCCCATTGTCTCCCGATATTCGGCTCATGTCTACCCAGCTTAAACCTACCCTCTACCACATTTTAAGCCCAATCTACCTATCGCTGTAAAGAAGAAATCGCACTATACTTACCTTTTTCTGCAGCTGCTCCCGTCGGGACCAGTCCGGTCCCACACTGAGCCTTCAACCGCGGCTTCAGTGTGCGAGTGTGCAGGAGAGGCAGCCCAAAACGGCAACTCTATGGGCGACATCACTTTCCAGACACTTGCCATCCGTTGTCGGCCATCTCTCTCGCCCTCTCTACACAGCAGCCGCCGCTGTAGACTAAACCAGTAAACCAGATCTGCTTCAGAAAAGGCAAGTATGGTGGCAAAACACACAGGCAATTTTTTTTTTACCCCAATGCATTCTTTGCATCAAGATATAAAAAAATAAATATAAAAAAAAACTGTCCCCCTTATATTTACATAAGCCTCATCTCAATCCAGCGATGTGCACAAAAGCATCAGCTCTCATGGGTCTCTCTCTCCTCATTGGCTCACACAGGCAATCACAGCCAGTGAGCCAATAACAAGAGAGGGGGGGGGGGCAATGTCCATTCACAGGACCGTGGGCTTGGGAGTCAGGAGCGCGTGTGAAACACAAAGAAATGGAATGGGGGCTGCTCTGTGCAAAACAACTGCACAGGACTTGTAGGTATAACATATTTCTTACTAAACAGAACAAAAGAAAAAAACAGCAAGAATCACTTTAATGCCCCCACGTCCCTCTCAGAATATACGTATTTATCGGCGTATACCGCACACTTTTTCCCCCTGAAAATAGGGGTAAAATCACAAGTGCGCGCTATACGCCGATAGCATACCTCGGAGGGGAAGGAGGGGGACAAGCGCCCGCCGTAAATTGATGTAAAAGACAAATTGATACAATGTTTAGACTTAACATTCCACTCATAGAATGTTTTCAAAACTTGGCAGACTGCCCAGACCTTTACTTTTGATGGTTGAGAGCAGAGAGAAAATTCAATGCATACCAAAGATCAGGAAGATCAAAAAACCCTTAGTCAAGATCGCAACGAGAAAAAAAAAAACGCAATAACAATTCTTGACGATTAATTGAGTAAACAGGTTTGCTTACTTCAGGAGAAAGTTCATCATGAATTTCCCCAGCCCAGTTAACCATAGTCTAGGTCAGGGATATGCAATTAGCGGACCTCCAGCTGTTGCAGAACTACAAGTCCCATGAGGCATAGTAAGACTGACAGCCACAAGCATGACACCCAGAGGCAGAGGCATGATGGAACTTGTAGTTTTGCAACAGCTGGAGGTCCGCTAATTGCATATCCCTGGTCTAGGTCATATGTGTCAAACACAAGACCCACAGGCCGAATCCAGCCATTTCAACTGGCTCTCGCACCCAGGGATTTTTTTCACCCAAAAAGGTGGCAGAACTTTGTTCCATCACCTCCAGCTCTCGCCCACTGCTTCCTGCTCCCCACTGTCACAGCTTTCCTCTTGGCACTCAGAATAAGGGAGATGCAGTCGCAGTGTGGTCATACAGTGCCTTGAAAAAGTATTTATACCCCTTGAAATGTTCCACATTTTGTTGTGTTACAAAAAAAAAAAAAAAATAAAAATGTATTGGGGTTTTATGTGATAGACCAACAAAGTGGCACATATTTGTGAAGTGTCAAGATTTTTTTTACAGATTAACATCTGAAAAATGTGCGGCCTGCATTTGCATTAAAGCGGATGTCCGCTGAAAAAAAAAATATTAAAAGCCAGCAGCTACAAATACTGCAGCTGCTGACTTTTAATATCGGCACACTTACCTGTCCTGGAGTTCAGCCCTGTCCGCAGCAGAGGACGAGCGATCGCTCGTCACTCTGCTGCCCCCCCCACCATCCCCAGTGAGGGAACCAGGAAGTGAAACGCCCAGGCTTCACTGCCTGGTTCCCTACGGCGCATGCGTGAGTCGCGATGCGCCATGCTGACTGGCTCCCGCTGTGTTCTGGAAGCCAAGTGTTTCCCAGAACACATCGGGGGGGGGGGAGGTGACGTCCTGCCCGCAGTCTACCCGCAGACTGTGTGGCCGGAAGTGGGTGCAATTACCTGTCTTTAGACAGGTATCTGCACACCCCTCCCCCTGAAAGGTGTCAAATGTGACACCAGAGGGGGGAGGGTTCCGATTCGCGGGAGTGGAGGGTGGAGCTCCGCTTTAAGCCCCCCGAGACAATACTTTCCCTGCAATTACATTTTTTTTGTGTATGTCCCTACTAGAGGCCGGCCGATATTTGGCCTTAAGAACTCGGCATCGGCCGTTTATTATGCAAATTAGGCCGCTTAACACAGCGGTGCGGCTGCTACACTATACCCGGCCCACGGAGAAAAGTGTCCTAAAAACTCCTGACTGTCCTCTGTTTTGTAGTAAAAAAAAAAATCAGCAACACAGCTTTGACCTCATAAGAGTGCCATTTGGCGCTCAGGAGACTCGTCACCTCTCTTCTCCTCCCGATCGACGTAATTGTCATTCATAGTCAGATGAGGAGAAGAAAGAGGCGGCGGCCAGTCACGTGCAGCGCTAGTCTTAAAGAGGTATATAAACAAACTATAATAAAAAAAACTCATAATATATAAAAAAAACACTTTTACGGACACCTCTCTGTAGTGCACCCCCTTCACAGCCACCTCTGACATGCTTGCTCTAGCTACATCTAAACCAGAGTGTGTGTGTTTTTTTTCAAACCAGAGTTCTTCTTTGTTCTGGTTCTGTCCAGTTATGCAGCTCTCTGTACCCCCCTCTGTAGTGTACCCCCTCTCCTCCACAGCCACCTCTCCGTACCCCCCCTCCTCTCCTCCACAGCCACCTCTCTGTACTGTGGAGGGGGGGGGGGGTACACTACAGAAGGGTGGCTGTGGAGGAGGGGGAATACACTACCGCAGGGCTTGACAAATTTGCTTGGAATCTAGAAGCCAGCTAAAAAAGTTAGGAGCCAGGAACGCGCCCCGTCGGGCTCGCGTGCAGAAGCCAACGCATATGTGAGTAGCGCCCGCATATGAAAGCAATTTTGAAGCGTGACATGTTGGGTATCAATTTACTCGGCGTAACATTATCTTTCACAATATAAAAAAAAAAATAGGGCTAACTTTACTGCTGTCTTATTTTTTTAATTACAACAAAAGTGCATTTAATTAAAAAAAAGGTGTGACAAAGTATTGCAACAACCGCCATTTTATTCTCTAGGGTGTTAGAATAAAAAATATATATAATGTTTGGGGGTTCTATGAGAAGGCGATTGTTGGGCAATGAAAACAGGCAGGGAAGCTCTATTAGCTTTGCTGGTTGTCTTGTAATACCAACAGCCACCACAAGAGGGCGCCATATTCCAGGAGACAGGTTAGCGCAGCTGTGCCGCCCCAGGTCGCTAATTCTAGTCGCAATTGTGACCTATCGCTCGGGTTTGTCGAGCCCTGCACTACAGAGAGGTGGCTGTGGAGGAGGGGGGTAGACTACAGAGAGGTGGCTGTGGAGGAGGGGGGTTACCTAGAGGTGCATAACAAGACATAGCCAGAAGAACTTTGATAAAAAAAAACAAAAAAAAAAAAGATGCCACTCCTAGACCCAATTGCAATGCAATGGTCACATAGATGTATATGGGATGGGCCAGTACACTTTTAATGACTTGGATTGCCATATATCATTAGTTCAATAGGGAAGCGAGAGCCAGCCCCACTGTGATCACTGAACCAATACTGCTGGTTGTGCTGCAAGGATGCAAATTGTATGGCCCAGTCGGCCATAAGTGACAGACCTACAGACAGACAGTTTGATATGCTTGCTCTAGCTACATTCCAGAGAGGTGGCTGTGGATGAGGGGGGGTTACAGAGAGTTGGCTGAAAAAGTACCTCCATGAGCCACTGATAGACGGACTGGTCTGCCACTGGAATGGTGGGAAAAAAATGCATCCTACCTGTGCCACCTTGCACCACTGGTAAGAAAATTTCTCTGTCCATCTGCCTCTTCTGTTCCCAGTGAGAGTATTCAGTGAGACTGGGATCATCGATGACAAGAGGAGCAGGCTTACAGGAGAAAATGCAAAGAGAGACCGTTTCCTAAAGCTCTTAAACTGGGAGTACTAAGAGAACTTTTATATGATGGATGCGGTTGAAGAAGAGAATAAAGGACTGGAACTGAAGCTAAAAGCCTAAGGCTGCATTCACACCTAGGCGTATTTACGCCCGACGCTCGTGCCGCTGGAGGGGCGAATTTACATTGATGTCTATGAGATGGTTCACATCTCACGCCGAAACGCCGTACGCCTGCCGCCTGAAAACAAGTCCCGGACCCTTTTTTTCAGGCGGCTTTCAGCGTTCGGCATAGACATCAATGTAAATGTTTTTTAACAAAAAAGTATACAAATCGCGGCAAAATACGCAGCGTTATAGTATGAATGCAGCCTAAGGCTCTGTTCACACCTAGGCCAATATACGCCTGAAGCGCAACGCCGCAGCAGCCCCTAGGCTCTATTCACACCTAGGCGTTTTCACGCCCGACGCCATTGCAGCCTGAAATACGCTGGAGGGGTGATTTAACATTGTGGGCTATGGAGATGATTCACATCTCCACGCCGAACGCCGAAACGCCTGAAGCTCAAAACAAGTCCCAGACCTTTTTTTCAGGCGTCTTTCGGCGTTTGGCATAGGAGATGTGGACCTGGGGGTAAGCTGCATTCACAATCGCGGCGTTTTGTCGCCGCAAATCGCGGTACAAAATGCCGCAATTTGACGCTGCAATTCGCGGGACAAAACGCCGCAATTAGGAACGCCAAGGTGTGAATGCAGCCTAAAACTAAAGATAATGTGCACTTTTGTATTGTTTACAAACTTACCTCAGTAATGGCCATTATCTATTGCTGTTGATGTTAATTTCCTTCAAAAGTTTTGATTACGTCACCTGTTTTTGTGCATTTTTAACCTCTTGACCACCGCCCCATGTCCAAAAGACGTCCTGTTTTTAATGATGGATATCTGGGTAACGGCAGCTGCTGCTGCCACAACCGAGGTATCCATCTTTTCAGTGGGCGGTGGTGTACATGATAACGGCGATCTCCGCGGCGGATTCGCCGCAAGATCGCCGTTATCAGTGGCGGGAGAGGGCTCCCTCCCGCCGCTCTCTGCCGCTTACCGGAGCCGTCGGTAGCGGCGGAGGCGATCAGGACTGTTCGGCAGCTGACTGGGGTTGCGAGTGAAGGAAAAAATTTCCTTCACCTGTCCCCATAGCTCTGCTGGGCGGAAGTGACGTCAAAACGTCAGTCCCGCCCAGCGTCTTAAAAAACATTTTTTTTTGTCATTTGAAAAAATGACAGTTTCAATTTTTTTTGCTTTTTTTGCATTTAAGTCTAAATATGAGATCTGGGGTCTTTTTGACCCCAGATCTTATATTTAAGAGGACCTGTCATGCTTTTTTCTATTACAAGGGATGTTTACATTCCTTGTAATAGGAATAAAAGTGATAATTTTTTACACTGAAAAAAAAAAAAAAATTAACTAAATAAAAATAAAGAAAACAAAAAAAAAAAATTTTTAAAGCGCCCCGTCCCGACGAGCTCGCGCACAGAAGCGAACGCATACGCGAGTAGCGCCCGCATATGAAAACTGTGTTCAAACCACACAAGTGAGGTATCGCCGCGATCGTTAGAACGAGAGCAATAATTCTAGTCCTAAACCTCCTCTAACTCAAAAAATGCAACCTGTAGAATTTTTTAAACGTCACCTATCGAGATTTTTAAGGGTAAAAGTTTGACGTCATGCCACGAGCGGGCGCAATTTTTAAGCGTGACATGTTGGGTATCATTTTACTCGGCGTAACATTATCTTGCACAATATGTAAAAAAATTGGGCCAAATTTATTGTCTTATTTTTTTAATTAAAAAAAGTGATTTTTTTCCCAAAAAAAAGTGCGCTTGTAAGACCGCTGCGCAAATACGGTGTGACAAAAAGTATTGCAATGACTGCCATTTTATTCTCTAGGGTGTTAGAAAAAAAAATATATAATGTTTGGGGGTTTTAAGTAATTTTCTAGCAAAAAAAAAAACTGTTTTAGTCTCGTAAACACCGAATCTGAAAAACAAGCCCGGTGGTAAAGAGGTTAAGATACATAGTTGTTTTTTATATAAATATGCAAGTGCACTGATTGGAGGCTTGTAGTGTACTTCTGTGTAATAAATGCTTAATTTAAGCAATTTTTTGTATACTTTATTTTTTATTATTTAACTTAACTGTTTCGGGTTGTAAAAAACGACGTTTTTCAGGCTCTAGAAAAAACAACTTTTTTTCAACCCGATCATTATAACACCCTTGCCTACACACGATCGTGAAAAAAATGCTCTAGCAAAGCGTGGTGACGTACAACACGTACGACGGCACTATAAAAGGGGAAGTTCCATGCGGATGGCGCCACCCTTGGGGCTGCTTCAGCTGATTTAGTATTAGTAAAAGATTCGCTCTTTTCTGTCTGTTACAGCGTGATGAATGTGCTTACTCCATTACGAACGATAGTTTTACCAGAACGAGCGCTCCCATCTCATAACTTGCTTCTGAGCATGCGCGGATTTTTCACGTCGTTAAAGCCCACACACGACCATTTTTTACAACCTTAAAAACGGCAACGTTTAAAAAACGTTAAAAAATAGAGCATGTTCGAATTTTTTTTGCCCGTTTTTCAGAACCCAAAAAATGCTCTGAAGCCCACACACGATCGTTTTTAATGAATCAATGCATTTTTAAAAATGCCAATGGTCCCAAAAATGTGTCAAAAGTGTCCGCCATAAGGTCTCGGCACCAATAAAAAAAATTGCTGAACGCCGCCATTACTAGTAAAAAAAAAAATTAATAAAAATGCCATAAAACTATCCCCTATTTTGTACACACTATAACTTTTGTGCAAACGCTTATTGCGATTTTTTTACGAAAAATATGAAGAATACGTATCGGCCTAAACTGAGGGAAAAAAAAAGTTTTTTTATATATATATTTTTGGTGGATATTTATTACAGCAAAAAGTAAAAAAAAATATAAAAATTTTTTCAAAGTTGTCGCTCTATTTTTTGTTTAGACCGCAAAAATAAAAACCGCAAAAGGTGATCAAATACCACCAAAAGAAAGCTCTATTTGTGGGAAAAAAAGGTAGAGGTCGACCGATATGTGTTTTTCTCTGGCCGATGCCGATGCCGATATTTGGAAATCGGGGTGGCCGATGGCCGATATGTGTGGCCGATATTTTAGGCCGATATTTTAGGCCGATTTTCTTTCTTTTTTCTTTTTTTTCCCTTCATCTCAAAAAACCTAGGGTGGAGAGGTGGGGAGGAGATAATTGTTTAGGGTGGAGAGGTGGGGTGCAGCCTGTCAGTGACCACTGGTGCAGTCCATCAGTGCAGCCTATCAGTATCCATTAGTGCCCTCCAGTGCAACCTCATCAGTACCCACCAGTGGAGCCTATCAGTGTCCAGAAGTTCCACGATAGTGCCCACCAGTACAGCCCATCAGTGCCACCTCATCAATGCCCACCAATGCACCAGTGCATCCCATCATTGCCCACCAGCGCATATCACCAGTGCCCACCACATCAGTGCCCACCAGTGCATCACCACATCAGTGCCTCACATCAGTGCCCACCAGTGCATCACCACATCAGTGCCCACCAGTACAGCCCAATGTCATTCACTGCCACCTCATCAATGCCCACCAGCGGAGCGCTCCAGGCTCCGTTGCATCTTCTAGCCTAGCACAAGAAAGCTCCTTTCGTCAAAACAGACAGTAAAACAAAGTAGCAACTATTGAAAGTCCCAAAGTCCAATATAATACTGCAGCAGCGCCATTTCCAAACAAACGTTTGAAAAACAAAACAAACTTCTATATAATCAATATAGAAGTTTGTTTTGTTTTTCAAACGTTTGTTTGGAAATGGCGCTGCTGCAGTATTATATTGGACTTTGGGACTTTCAATAGTTGCTACTTTGTTTTGATGTTTACATTTTTTTTTTGCAGCTGCTGATCATTGTCTCATTTCTTGTGGCCAAATTTCTGTATTGCCTACTCCTGAGCGCTGAGCAGTGCTAAAACAGAAGGAAGGGCGATATTAGCACTCTATCCACAAAGCTCCATTTGTCCCTGTTGTGCTGCCTACAATCACCAGAATGCAGAGCGGGCCGGTAACAACCAATCGGCGGCCGCCGCTGCCGTCATTCTCCACTCTGGAAAAAATGTCCCCTGACGTGCTGCACGCTCTGCCTACAAGCCCCAGAATGCAGCGCGGGCTGACAGTTACCGGCCCGTGCTGCATTCTGGAATTTGTAGGCAGAGGCAGGGCGCGCAGCACGTCAGGGGACATTTTTTTTACAGTGGAGGAAGTCTGCAGCGGCGGCCGCCGATTGGCTGTTACCGGCCCGCTGGTTGGCTGCAGACTTCCTAAATGGAAAAAAATATAAATTAAGCAGATAGCAGCGAGTTGGCGACGAGCGGGCGGGCAGGCAGGCGGAAGAATTCCACCCAGCACAGATCCTAGACAATCGGCCTAAATTTACCCAATAATCGGCCGATGCCGATATCTTTAAAAACGCGAAATATCGGCCGATATATCGGCCGACCGATATATCGGTCGACCTCTAAAAAAAGGACGCCAATTTTGTTTGGGAGCCACGTTGCACGACTGCGCAATTGTCAGTTAAAGCGACACAGTGCCGAATCAAAAAAGTGGCCCGGTCATTGACCAGCAAAATAGTCCGGGGCTGAAGTGGTTAAAAAAAATATATATAATAAATAAAAAAAACACCACCACCACAAAATTGGTGAAACAAATTAAAGTGGTTGTAACCCCTAAAAAAACAACAACTTTAACCTGTAGCTTCCAAGGATATCTCCTAAACCTGCACAGTTTAAATCGGCAATCAGCACAAGCACACTGGGGCAAACTGAACCAATGACACCTATGTGCCGTTGCTTCAGTCTGTGTGCCGTTACTGCGTGACGTCATCGCGGCTCACAACACTGGAGCTGTGATACCCAGAAGCAAGCCCTGGGCGACATGTCGGCGGTCAGAGGGGGAGACGAGGACCGCTGCAGGGACTTTGATCTGAGGTAAGTAGTACATAATGAGCTAGTATGCTATGCATACTAGCTCATTATGCCTTTGTCTTGCAGGGTTATTTTATCTTTTTTAGTTTGGCTTTACTTCCTCTTTAACCTAATAATTTATTTTTTTCAGAGTGTATACATTAAAGTCATTGTAAATGATCACCTTGTAAAAAACTCATTCAGTTTAAAATAGAAATGCAAAACATTTTTGTATAGATATAAAAACACATTATAAATAACCTTTTAAATTTTTTTTGTAAAAAAATATTTATAATGGATTTTTTTTATTTATAAAAATGTTTTTATCATTTTAAACTGAATGTTTTTTTTTTTTTTTTACAAGGTGATCATTTACAATGACTAATGTATACACACTATAAACACAGAACACAAATAATTGTTAGGCTAATTTGTGTCACCAACTTTTTTTTTTAGGCCTTTAAAACCTACTTTTTGTCAAACATGTAAGAAGTCAGAGTATGAAATATCGGGTATATCCTTAAGTCAATATACTGTGTAAATAAGTATAAAAACGGTGATTCTAGTTAGTCAAAAATTGCAGTTGTTAAAATGATTAGTAAAAGAAGCACAGCACTGTTATTGGGTTATTAAAGCGATGAGGAATGCGCTCACAAACCAATCTCTGAAGTGTATGTTATATTGTTACTGGATTCGTAGGATGTACTGATCTATCACAGAAATGACAAAATGCAATATGTGGCTGATATCCTATTTATGAGCTCCCACATCTTTTGCCATCTTGCACAGCTTCCAATCTCCGATGCAGCTTTGGGACCTGGGTCGATGGGCTTTGGGCTGCCTCATTGAGTTTGTGTACAGTGTATACAAAAAAAGGACCAGGGAAATGGGAAGTACTTTTAAAGCAGAAGAAAAGAAACAAAAAAAAAGCACTTTAACCAAAAGCTTCACATGCAACAGCATAGCCTTCGATGCAGGCCATACAAGGGGAGGCAGCACAAAAGCACAGAACACGAAAACACACTTACCTCATCTACCATAAGACGTTTAAATGTCTGGTGTAATCAAAAAAAAAAAAAGACAGACAGTCAGACAGAAAAAGTGACCCACAGATTTCACCATAAAATCAATTAACAAGAGAACATACATTAACTGAACACCAACATTTAAATTGAAAGCACCAACATTTAAACAGTAATTATAAGAAGGAAATATATAAAACATTCAGACAACAAAGGTGATATTGAAACATTTTAACTATTCAGTGCCTATATAAATCAGGACATCCATTTTCCAGTAACCAAAATGTTTGTATATATGACGAGAACCAATAGAAAAACGCAACTCAAGACAAAAAATAAAAATAATAAAAAAAAAAGTTTAATTTAAAAATACTCAAATAGCCAAAAAGGATATAAATCTACTTTGTGTGCACCAAAGGTAAAGTTTGCAAATCCAATAGCAGTGACACAATTGTGCTGCACATACCCTGTGTGCAGAGAGCACAGCAGTCCCTCTACGACAGGCCGCCTGCAGAGAACTACAGGAGGGGGAGGACACAAGACCAGTCATCCTGCACAAGGGAGCAGCACTGACTGGTCATTATTACAGGAGGGGGGAGGACACAAGACCAGTCATCCTGCACAAGTAAAGGGAGCAGCACTGACTGGTCATTATTACAGGAAGCTCCTGCACAGAAACAAAAAAAAAAAAAGAAGTTTCACACTGGATGACTGCACAGATCTGGATGAAATTCACAAAGCACCAAGATTCAGCGAAGAACACACATGCCTCGTATTTAGAAAAAGTTTGCCTACTCTGGAGTTCAATTTTAAACCCTGGTTCACACCGATGTGAGAAATGCACAAGAATCACTGCGCTTCCCTTCATCGTATAGCAAGCTTACGGTGAGGGTGTCAATGTTAGATTAACAACACCCCAAAACAGATCGCAAAACACAACGAGATTGCCAGATTTGTAATTCAGGTGTAAAAAAATAAATAAAAAAAAAAATGTCGTTTTGCACTATTTTGGTGCGAATGCAACGTGATTTGAGCGAAACATAAAATGTATGGCTCAAATCACACCGCGCGTGATATACACAGGAATGCGGTGCGATTCCTGTGCAAATCGCATGTAGTGTTCTGCATGCACCAGTGTGAACCCAGGCTAAAGACTGTTTATTTATACCCTCCAAATTGGTGGTACAAAATAGATTGCCAGAAACTACAGGCTTTTTATTAATGGGCAGCTCATTTATTCAAATTCTGACTTCAGCTGGGAAAATACAGGTTTGGCTCACTTCCTCCCATATGTCTTTCTTCTGGTCTGTGAGAACTACAAAATGGCTAACAAATGTAAAAAGGCAAAAAGAAGGAGTCCAAGTCCTGAATTTCCCAGCTAAAGTAGGAATTTACATAAAGTGTATTACATTGTGAAGGCTCCTAGGACAGAAAGAGGAAAATACCTGCATCCTTTACACAAATAATTTAGGCACCATGATAGTCAGGCTAATGACAGGTTTACTTCCAAGTCATATGCCAGGTGAAATAAGAGCCCCTCTCCATTATGTCCTGCATTTAAACTCAGTGGAGCCTGAATAACTAGAATTCACTGCAGTTCTGTTGCGTTAACATCTTGTGTAGCCAGCAATGTTAACAAAAGGTGCTTTCTACTGAAGGTTGGGGACCCCTCCAGCAATCAAATGACCGAGTGCTGCGAGATCTCATAGCAGTGGTTTCTGAAGAAATGGCCTTTGCATTCTATTTGAATCCAAATGCCAATACGGTCAAGTAATTTGTCTCATATGAACCAATAACAGTGATATCTGCAGAACATGCCAAAACAGTACATGTACAATAGCCCGAGACATTGGTTTAACCAAAATGTATTTCTTCAGCCAAAAAAAGAAAAAAAGTATCCCAAGCAAAAGTGTAGCAAGAACAACATACATTCACAGGAAAATAAAACCACTTTTAATCACCATCCTTTCCTCAGCCAAATTATTGCTACTATGCTGGTATTTCAACCTTGTAGTACACAAAATTAACCATAAGAGGGCACCAAAGTACAAACATTGCAAGCCATTTCGTTTCATACCATAGGGATACTGAGCTTTTTGGCATAAAATACACCACAAGATGACTAAATCAACATGACTTTATACCACATTTAATACCTTCCGTAAAATGCCAATCCTGCAATTGTTTGCATTTGCGAGTCACCTTAGACTTGGAAACTTGGAAAGAGGAACTGCAGTTTGCTCACATAATTTGTAATAAAAACATTTTTGCCATTCTGAAGCTTCCCTCCAACCACTTTGCATATTATTTTCTATAAACTGTGATTTTATAATTGCAAAATATGCTTCAGAAATTTCCCTCCACGGAGTCTGGCTGCAGCCATTTTAACTGTGGGCAGCTGTAGCTGCTGCCTGTTCAATTCCCGAATTTACACAGACACACACCTCCAGCTCTCATTGTCCCTCTTATGACTTGTCCCTCTTCCTTCCTGGCAAACTGCATGACGTCATAAGGCTAGGGCTAATGACCAAACAAGAAACAGGAAGTGGGCTGTATAAGCGGTTTACTTGCAGAAAAAATGATTTACTATCTAAAATTTAAAAACAACGAGGCCAGAAGATTTAATACATGGAAAGTTGAAAAAAAATGACTGAAGGTCCGCTTTAAAGAGATTCTTCAGCGGTTCTTTAATAAAAATTAAAAGTCAGCAGGCACAAATACTGTAGCTGCTGACTTATTAGGAGGGAAGGGGGGAGTGAACTTACGCACAGATCACTGTCGTGGTCCAACAGGAAGTGGGAGTGGTTACTAGTAAAAATTGGGGACACGCACACCACCCCCCCAAAAAAAAACGGATGCCAAAAATTAAGGGGGGGGGGTGGACAGACGAGCTGAGCTTCCACTTTGGGGAAGTGCGACTTTTAAATGGTTGTAAACCCCAGTCTTGAAATATGAAAAAAATACATATCTTTAGTGCGTACTTAAGAGCACTAAGTGTCATTTCTGTCTCTATCAACACAAGTCCCTTTCGGACAAGGTTTTCATGACACTAAGAG
Organism: Rana temporaria; assembly: GCF_905171775.1. Lineage (NCBI taxonomy): Eukaryota > Metazoa > Chordata > Amphibia > Anura > Ranidae > Rana > Rana temporaria. The sequence goes on from NC_053491.1 coordinate 315,947,806, forward strand.
AAAAATTGTGACAGGGGAAGGAGCTCTAGCCGATTGACAGCCTCAGCTCCGTTCCTGTGTGAAGGGGGGGGGGGTGTCTCTTCCCTCCAATCAGCTCTCAGAGCTCTCCTCACTGAGCTCTGAGGTGTGTCATTTCAACTACTGTTCTAATTTTTCTGACCGCTCAGACAAGGTTTATAAATTGTGGACTATGAAAAGATGTAGAGAAGACTGTATATAAAACAGGTACAATTGACGTAGGAGGATTTGATGCATCTCTGTGTATCCTCTAAGGCCAGTCACTTCACTGGGTACGTTAGGCCTTTGCACATTGCTGCCAGTAAATGTCTGTTTAGGAGTAGTTGGGTGTTTTTTCAGCTGCCCCTGACCTCTCCTCTGTTACATCATCAGTACATGTACAACACAAGGTTGTCTACAGTCGTTTCTAGGCAGTTGAGTTTAGAAGCATTTATTGGTAGCAAAAAAAAATAAAAAATGCATTCAGGGCAGATGTTCAGAGGCATTTGAAACGCCAAATGCCTGTAACCGCGGTAACTCACGTTGAGCCGCTTTTCATTTACAGGCGTTAACCCCTTCCCTACCGGCACATTGTAAAATGACGCCAGCAGGAAGCCTCCCCTCTATCCGGGTGGAAGTCATATGACGTCCTGTGTTCCCGGCGAATCTAGGGCGCGCGCCCGCGGCACCGCTCGTGACCTGGCATGGGTGCCCGATTGCCGCCGGGGACCCGCGATTGCCGGTGATCACGGCAGGAGTGTAGATCTGTGTCTGTAAACACACAGATCCACCTCCTGTCAGCGGTGAGGAGACCAATGTGTGTTCCCAGTACAGAGGAGCACACATCGGTCTCCTCCCCTTGTGAGATCCCTCCCCCCTACAGTTAGAACACACCTTAGGGAACATATTAACCCCTTCAGCGCCCCCTAGTGCCAGTCACATATACACAGTAATTAATGTATATTTATAGCACTAATCGCTGTATAAATTTGAATGGTCACAAAAACGTGTCAAACGTGTTCACCGCAATGTCACGGTCACAATAAAAAAAAAAAAAAAAAAACGCAAATCGCCGCCAATACTAGTAAAAAAAATATATAAAATAAAAATGCCATAAATCTATCACCTATTTTGTAGACACTATTAGGTAGATTCAGGTAGAGTGGATTAAACTTGCGGTGTCGTAGCTTAGCGTGTTTAGGCTACGCCGCAAGTTAGCTAGGCAAGTATTTGATTCTTAAAGTACTTGCCTGCTAAGTTACGGCGGCGTAGCCTAAAGCGGGCGGGCGTAAGGGCGCCTAATTCAAATGTGTCTAAGGGGGCGTGTTTTATGTTGAGGGGGCTTGACCTTACGTTTTTGACGTTATTTTAAACTGCGCATGCGCCGGGCGCCTACATTTCCCAGTGTGCATTGCGGGCAAGTACGCCGCACGGGCCTATTGATTTCGACGTGGACGTAAACGATGTAAATCCCTATTCACGGACGACTTACGCAAACGACGTAAAAATTTCGAAATTTCGAAGGGGGAACGGCGGCCATACTTTAACATTACTATTCCATCTACAAGATGGAACAACTTTAGGCCTGATATTGCCTTACGGAAACGGCGTAAATGTACTGCGGCGGCCGGGCGTATGTTCGTGAATCGGCGTATCTACTAATTTCGGTTACAATCTGTCAAGATAAATCATTCAGGAGAGGTTTCAAAACGGTTTACAAATCACTTTAATCACTGAAGTATGAACATGCCAACTGTAATATTCTTAACTCTACATCCTTTTCAAAGATAATCCACAGTGATCCTGCCATGAAGCTCTTTGTTCAGGCACTCACTATTATAGGGTGACAACACTGTCCCCGTCTCCCAACTGTGCCCATGATGCCTGGTCACCCTATCATATGGGTCTCTGGCTGACACTACAAGTGTACATTTCAACACACATTTTGCAGACAGTCTACTGTTGTCACCATTAGGAAGTCCACCCTGAGAAATGGCAGTCATGAATGGAGTACATGCATGTAGACAAAAAGTTGCAAACAGGATGTAAGAGTACCGGGATGCAACGAAGAATGAAAAATTATGAAAACTAGTATTTTCTTTAAAAAAAATATTTTAATAAAAAAATTCACTTTTACAAATACACAATGCTTTAGCAAATTTAAAATGTCAATCAGTTGGGGTTCACGTCTACTTTAACATAAAAACAATGCCCAAAGTTTACATTTAATACACAGTTAAAGTAAAAAAAGGACTAGGATCATTTTTGTTTTCTGGTCCAGGCCAATACTGAACATTTATAAAAGGTGAGCTGAAACCCAATATAAAACTCTCAGGGAAAAATATGCTGTCACAGACAGATACCATACTAAAGAGTGAATGGTCTGTAGATCTTTCCAAGGTTCTTCCTGCCCTGTGGACAATTAGATGTAGTATACTCACTGAGGAATGCTTTCTTCCCTCTGTGTACTCCTCATAAGGCTTTGTACACGTGCATAGAGAACACCATCTGTACCCCACCTTGTGCACCCTTGTTCACACCGAACGCAGGTTTGAACTCACACGATTTCAAACCTGCATTTCAGTGTAAGTTCGGGGGCGATATGAAAGACATCTATGTGGGTTCATGCACAGGGGTCTATTGAAATTGCCCTTAAAGTCACCAAAAGAAGTGCAGGGACTATTTTCAGAAATCGGTGCGGCGCTGCAAAGTCACATAGTTAGGTTGAAAAAAAGACAAGTCCATCCAGTTCAACCACAAAAAAATAAACAAACAAAATAAAAAACACAGTACAATCCCATACACCCAACTCCATACCCACAGTTGATCCAGAGGAAGGCAAAAAACCCCAGCAGAGCATGATCCAATTTGCTACAGCAGGGGAAAAAATTCCTTCCTGATCCCCCGAGAGGCAGTTTGGATTTACCCTGGATCAACTTTACCTACAAATCTTAGTACTCGGTTATATTCTGTACATTTAGGAAAGTATCCAGGCCTTTATTAAAGCAATCTACTGAGCTGGCCAGAACCACCTCTGGAGGGAGTCTGTTCCACATTTTCACAGCTCTTACTGTGAAAAAACCTTTCCGTATTTGGAGGTGAAATCTCTTTTCCTCTAGACATAAAGAGTGCCCCCTTGTCCTCAGTGTTGACTGTAAAGTGAATAACTCAACACCAAGTTCACTGTATGGACCTCATATTTGTACATGTGGATCATATCCCCCCTTATTCTCCTCTTCTCAAGAGTGAATAAATAAATAATAATAAATACTCCAAACGTACTCTGAAACGGGCATATAATAGAGCAACCCAAGGAACTCGTAATGAGTAAATTCAGTTCTTCTAATCTTTCCTCATAGCTGAGCTCCTCGATGCCTCTTATCAGTTTGGTTGCCCTTCTCTGCACATTCTCCAGTTCCCTGTTATCCTTTTTGAGAACTGGTGCCCAAAACTGAACTGCATATTCCAGATGAGGTCTTACTAATGATTTGTACAGGGGCAAAATGATATCTCTCTCTCTCTGGAGTCCATACCTCTCTTAATACAAGGAAAGGACTTTGCTCGCTTTGGAAACCGCAGCTTGGCATTGCATGCCATTATTGAGCTTATGATCAACTAAAACCCCCAGATCCTTCTCCACTACAGATCCCCCCAGTTGTACTCCTCCTAGTATGTATGATGCAAGTCAGCATTACATCAAATGGAACAGTGCCGTTGCCGGCAAAAGGCTGCAATTTGACATGTCAAACCATGCCAATGTGAATGGGGGCAAAATCTGTATCCTTCAAGAGCGCTTGTTAATGCTTCTCTGCGAACCCTGACAAGGCATGATGTCCTACAGAGAGGTTTTGCCTCGTTTCAAACAATGCTTACATCTGTCAGGCTGGCTTTACTTTTAAAATCGAAGGCCAGGCCGTAAACAAGTTGTAGAAGGGGCACAACAAGCCAACCCAACAGGCTGCCAGCAGAAAACTACAAGAGGGGGTGGAGACAAGACCAGCCACCTTGCACAAGAAGAAATCGCAGCACTGGTCGGTCTTTACCCCAGTAGAGATAAAGTTTCACACTGGATTACTGCACAGGTCTGGTAGAAATTTACAAATCACACCAAGATTCAAGTAAGAACACACATGACTTGTATTTAGAGGATATTTACTTATTGCTTTAACCAAACACACTTGTTCAAAGCCAATATTGAATTAGTGATGCATTGTTGGAACTAGGCCGGTGCCAACAGCATGTTCTCTTTAAAGCACCAATCCTGTATATGCGCTCTTCACACTAGAATTAATAATTCTCAATCAGTCCTCATTATGAAAAGCTAGAACAGATGAGGACTATAGAAGCAACTACACAGCCAGAGAACACAATGTAATAAAATGTGTCAACTCATACAGAAGTTCAGTGCACTACAGTATGTGACAGGTCAGCTTTTACACCTCTAATCTGGCCGTTGCTCCTTTAGATGTTCAACAGTTATGAAAGTTGAAGTTAAAATTCTCATCCTCAAAAGTAAAAGGTTTAAATACAGGCAGGTTCATACAGGATAACAACAAGGTGGCTACAAGTGTGCTGATGATGTATGGAAAACACATACAACATTTTCCAAACAGTAAAGTTAGGCCAATTTTTCTTTTATATTGTTAATGTTACGCCGAGTAAATTGATACCCAACATGTCACTCTTCAAAATTTCGCCCATTCGTGGAATGGCGACAAACTTTTAACTTTAAAACATTTTTACAGGTTGCATGTGTTGAGTTAGGGTTCACACTGCTGTGATGCGGGTTCTCGCATCGCATGTTTCTCAGCGGCAGTTCACACTGCCCTATGCGAACAGCTGGGAGAGTCAGTTAAAAGTTAATGACACCCCCAAATCAGTTTGCATATCGCAGGGCGATTTGCAAACTCGTACAGGAATCGGATTGCATGGGTGTGAATACCTTGCGATCAGATTCTGCTGTGGACAAAAAAAGGGTCCTGTGAGAGTTTGATGCAAATTCAGCCATACGATTAGTATGGCTGAAATTGCATGTGATTTTCACTGCAGTACGGTGCGAATCACATCTGAACTCTGACATCGCAGCAGTGTGAACCGGCCTTTACAGAGTTTGTCCGGGGCTAGAATTATTGCTCTCGCTCTAACAATTGTGGCGATACCTCACATGTGTGGTCTGAACGTCTTCATATGCGGGCTCTGCTCACGTATGCGTTTGATTCTACACGCAAGCTCAGCGGGACGGTGTGCGTTAAAAAATAAAAAATCTTATATATATTACCTTTTATTGACGGTTCTTTTTTATAATACTAAAACCGCTCTTGTAATTGGGGGAAAAAAAATCATGACAGGGCCTCTTAAATATGAGATTTGGTGTCAAAAAGATCTGGGGTCAATAGTATGGAGACAAGTGGGGGCCATCTTCCCCTCACTCGGTGACACGATCACCACCACCGCTGCCAGAAGCTCTGGTAAACAGCAGAGGACACCGGAGTGGGGCGGGAGCACCTTTCCCGCCGCCGATAAAAGTGATCTTGTGGCGAATCTGCTGCAGCGACCACTTTTAGCTGAAAGCGGAACGCCCGCTGAAGAAGAGGATACCGAGGTAATGTTAGCTAGCTGCTGCCATAACAATATCCCTCTTCAAAGTACCAACATATAAACGGTCCGTAAGTGGTTAAAGGCAAGTTTAATTACTAAAAACAGTTTATATATGGACATATCTGTGGTTACTGGGCTGCTTTCAAACTGATCCACAGTGCACCTGCAGGTTACCTGCACTGTGCCATATACTTCCGTTATTACCTGTAGGTTTGATGCACTTTCAGAAAGTCCATTACACCTGCAGGATATATCAGAAGTCTATGGCAAAGTGCAGCTAACCCACAGGAATGCGCTGAACCCTTGGTGTGGGTAAACCACAGCACATCACTGTAAAAGGGGCCTTAGGCCCCTTTAACACGATCAGTCCAACCCAATCGGACCCTCCATTCACCTCCAAGGAGCAGCATATGTAAAACAGACCTGCCTACCTCCAATTTGATTTATTAAGAAAAAAAAAAACAGAAGGGGATTCGTCCTCTTCCGTCTGGGTGGAGCAGGTCAGGTGGCGCAGAGAGTAGAGTGGGCTGTGTCTGTTTGCTCTGCCTATGCAGTGTGGACATGAGTTGGTCATCCTCCCGTGCTGCTCATTGTGGCCCGCGAGTGGTTGCCAAGTCTCCCGAATTATCTTCGCTCTTCAAAAGGTTGGGTACCCCTGGGCTAAAGCCTAGTACACACTATGAGAATATCAGGTGAAAAATTGGCAGATTTTCCACAAGAGTACATATAATGATGTAACAGGATGGTATTAAGTTCATGCAAAAAAAAAAAAAAAATCCCTGCACCTATAGACACCAGGTATCCAACACTAACCTCTCTATCCCAGTAAAGAAAAAAATAAGTATACAAACATTTTTTAGAAGCTGATCTGACCCGCTTCAACCGGATCCCGCGCTGAGCTGTCAGCCACGGCTTCACTGTAGAGGCAGGTGCAGAGTAGATGGACAACAAAAGGAATCCCCATAGTAATTCAATGGGTGACATCACTTCCTATTAATTTCACAGCCTTTGTCGGCTGTCTTCTATGCAGAGCTTCCGCTGCTGGAGATCATGTCGGAGGGCGTCAGATCGGCTTCCAAAAAAAAGGTATGTACACAATTTTTTTTAATTACAGGAATAGAGAGGTTAGTATTAGATTCCTGGTGTCTATAGATGCAGGGATTTTAGTTTTTGCATGGACTTCCACTTTAACTAAAATTCTCAAACGACAAAGGCAAACGTAGGCAAATGTAACTAGCTGGGTCTTCTGGGTCATTCCTTTCAAAAAAATTATTTAAATGGTCAAAAATGAAAAATGCCTATAAACGAAAAGCTGCTAAACGCGGGTTACCACGTTTTGCCGCATTTAGTTGCGTTTGGCGTCTGAAATGTGGAAATCTGAACCTATTTTTTTGCTTTCAAAGAAACGCTGTTAAACGCAACTGCCTAAAAATGGTAATAAACGAGACTGTGTACATAGTTACATAGGATAACATTGAATGAGTTCAGGGGCAGTTGAAAAAAGCATCCAAATGCCTCTGAATGTACGTTTAGCAGCATCCTGTGTACATGGGGCCTAAGTATAAAGGGGCGCTAAAGGGTAAGTATAAAAGAATGCATAAGGGTTATTTAAAAAAAAAAAAAAAAAAAAAAAAAAAAAACGACACCTTCTGCCTTTAGTAGAACGACATTAATTTAGCTACCCATCCCCCACATATCCACCTAAAAACTAAAATCTCAGTTTTAGGTGGACTGGCTCTTTATTACAAGTAGTAAGTGCAGAATGTATAATAATGCCATTTAATATGACCAATGTAAAATAAAATTAACTCCCCCATAAACCTAAGTTCGTTGAGTACAGCTATAATTTTAAATGGAAAACTTGTCTTTCCCACACCACTGAGGCTGTATTCACGATAGGGAGTTTCATCAAACGCGCAATTTTGTGAGTTTATGAAAAAAATAAAAATAAACAGTTGAGCTTGCAGTGGGCCATTCATGGCACATCAAAAACACAGCAAAACGCACCGTAAAAACACGCAAAAAATAAAATAAAAAGAAGATGCGTGAGCTACTTTGCCACATTTGTCATGCATAGGGCAGCGCAATGAAATTAATGTGCCCCAGTACAGCCCTTTGCTTATAAAAGAACTATATCCATAGGGTAATAATGCTGCTGTGCTATTTCACTGCAAATTATATTAAAAGGAATATAAAATAGGATATCACTGAAAGTAAGGTAATCAAGCAATAAAAATATGTCACATAGGACTCTGTTAATGGTAGTGACAGGCGGCATCATGTATTGGTTTTGCCCATAGTTCTGTTTTAACAGTCTGGAACGATCAGCACAGTCATTCTTTCCTCCCAGCTATCTGAGGCCACAATTCATTTCTGGCCTTTGATGAGAAAACAGGGTGTGAGTCTGAAAAGTGAAACAGGAAGTGCAAAGTCTGATTACTCATGTACAAGAAGTAATACAAGTCCGGAAACCACCACTCATCGTGCAAATGTAAAACAAGTACGCCAAGTCTTTTCTTGTTCTTCAAGGGGCCAGGAGCGCCAGTGGAGGACCCAAAAAAAGGAGGCTCCAGTCCGCTCTGACATGTTTGTTTTTTTAATTTACCTTTACGAACCCTTATACGATACAGCCTTTTTTTTTTCTTGTATCTCCTCCCCCCCCCCCCGAGTTCAGGTCTGTAATTCTGGCCTAGGTGAGGGGTGGGTCCCTCTCTCTCCATCTATCATAGGTGTATATTAAATGGCAGACAGAATATCAACCAAAAATCCAGAAAGAAAAAACATAAAACAAAAGCTATAAAGTTGCAGTTCAGCGAGTAGGATAAGTATTTTATCCCCAGGCTAAATAATAGCTTGTACTTGGTGGAGAATACTTGTTGGCAAGCACAGGAGTAAGACATATCTTGTTGGTGACCAGGTTTGCACAAATCCGAGGAGGGATTTTGGTTCACTCTTCTTTACAGATCTTCTCTAAATTCTTAGGCCCCGTACACACGACTCCGCAGACCAGTTTCATCGGACATGTTCGGTCGTGTGTACGGCCTATCGGACCGTTTTCCAGCGGACAAAAGTTTCTTAGCATGCTTAGAAACTTGTCCAGTGGAAACCTGTCCGTCGGACATGTCCGCTGGTTAGTACGTTTAACCAGCGGACCGAAATCCCGCGCATGCGAATTGATTCGACGCATGCGTGGAAGCATTGAACTTCCTGGTTTGCGCACGTCGCCGCGTCACCGCCACCGCGTTCTCTGTCCGCGGGGATTTTGGTCTGATGGTGTGTACACGCATCAGACCAAAATATCCCAGGAGACATGTGCGATGAAAACGGTCCTCGTGTGTACATGGCCTTAGGGTTTCTTGGAAACTCGAAGTTTCAGCTTTCTCAATAAATTTTCTATAGGATCAAGGTCTGAAGACTGATTAGGCAATGCCATGGCCTTAATGTGCTTCTTGAGCCACTCGTTTGTTGCCTTGGCAGTATGTTTTGGGTCATACACATGCTGGAAGACCCATCAATGACCCATCTTTGGTTTTCTGGCTGAGGGAAGAAGGTTCTCACCCAAGATTGTACAACACATGGCCCCATCTATTGGCCCCTTAATATGGCAAAGTCAGCCTGTACCTTTAGCAGAGAAACAGCCCCAAAGCATCAAGTTTCCACCTCCATGCTTGACTTTAGGGATGGTGTTCTTGGGGTCATAGTCAACATTTTTCTTTGAAACAATTGTACCTGCCAATTCCAGGCCTATTTGAAGCTCTCGGGCAACTCTTCCGATAATTATTTTCACATCTGTCAGACATCTTGCGAGGAGCACCTTGTCATGGCTGGATTATGGTAAAATTATGTTGTTTTCACTTCTGTATTATGACCAACAGTGCCCACTGGAACATTAAGATGTTTAGAAATTATTCTGTAACCAATGCCATCAGTATGTTTTGCAACAATAAGGTTGCAAAGGTCTTCAGAGAGCTCTTTGCATTTACCCATTATGAGATGTTTGTGTGACACCTTGGTAACAAGGAGAAAAGAATGAGGATAATAAGCGCCCAGTGTTCAAAGAGTTAAGTAACTTGTATTATATTTGAAGTTTCAGCCAATAAAAAAAGTCCAGTCCAGTCCTGATAAATTGGGAGTCTTTAGTCCCCTAAAACACGCTGGCCTGTTTTTATTGCTGAAACTTCCTTTATCCTCTTTTCTACATTACACGCAGAGTCAACTGTAAGGACGTAGACCGAGGTAGCAGCCCAAGCCCTAATAGGACTCATCACCACCATTTTCTAAATTAGCACGGACCTCTGGAAACCAAATCTTTCCCTCTGCCCACACCCTATCAATCTACACCAATTTCTTCTCAACCTTGGTAACAAGACACCTTTAAGGCTGGGTTCACACTGGTACAACACAACAGTCATACAACTTTCATCCTACTTTGCTCTGCAACATCAGTCCTACATTGATCCGATATTGGGCCTACATCCCTCTGACTTGAATGAACAGGATACTACTCTGGTCAAAGGACACGTCATACTATCACAAAGTCGGATCAATCAAAACCATCCCAGTGTGAGATGAATTCCTTTTTCTGCTGCTGTAATCACCATGTCAGATTTCAAAAGTCGGATGGTTAAGACAAGGATCCAACTTTAATGATATTTAATGAGCTGAAGTAGGATCAAAGTCGGACCAAAAGTAGTGCAGGGAGCATTTTCAAAGTCAGACCGACTTGTGTTGGACCAGTTGAGACGGCTCTCATAGGAAAACATTGATTTTCACACGTCATGCTACATAAGCCCCCAATGTCGGAGCATTTGTCGCACAAGTGTGAACCCAGCCTTATAGGCCATTAGTTGAGACTGAACCAGCTTAATATCCACCGACAAGGGGCAGGATTGCTTTCCAAGGCTGGATTTACACCTATGCATTTTTAGTGCTTTTTGCATTTTGCAGATTTGCACTACAGAATGTGTTCCATAGGAAACCATGGTTTCCTATGGAACACATTCTGTGGACTGTAGTGCAAATCTGCAAAAAGCACTAAAACTGCATAGGTGTGAATCCAGTCTAATTACTGATGGAAAGCCAAGACACCAGCTGAAAACTATGTTTTTTGCACCTCCCTTTCTTGTGTTCAAAACTTTTTACCCGTTTCATGTATTTATTTCAGGTACTTGTATAGCGCCATCAAATTATGCAGCGCTTTACATATACATTGTACATTCACATCAGTCCCTACCCTCAAGGAGCTTACAACCTAAGGTCCCTAACACACATTCATACATATACTAGGGCCAATTAAGGCTCGATTCACACCTATGCATGTTGCTTTTGAGCATTTTTGCAGTGCTTTTTGCGGTGCTTGCTGCGTTTTTTGATGTGCGTTTTTACCACATTTGCAGGGGTTTTTTTTAGCCATCAATTTTCATTTTTTTACATTTCAACCAGCTATAAACAGGTTAAAAAAAACGCAAATCGCGGTAAAAACTTGCGTTTTGGATGCGGGTCTATTGAATTCTATTACATGCAAAACGCTGCTTTTTGAGGGGAAAAAAAGTCCCCGACCCTTTGCAAAAACGCAGAGGCACAAAAAAGCATTGATGTGAACATGTTCCATAGGAACCCATTTAAAAAAATGTCCCTGCTTTTCTGCAAAATGCACCAAAACACGCATTAGTGTGAATGGAGCCTACGACAGGATCCGATTAACCTACCAGCAAGTCTTTCCATTTTATTACACACAACTTAATTTATGAACTTATTTGTTGTGGTTTCTTTATATTTAGGCATTGCTGGGTTGTTACTGACATGTGGTGAAAATTGTCAATAGCACCTTTAACTTGAAAAATGGTGACGTGTTTAATACTTATTTCACCCGCTGTGTATACACATACATGCACACATACATACCAGCTGAGTTACATAACAGATTTAGAACAGGAGTGTACAGCTAAAACACACAGTCCTTGTTCTAATATGACCTCCACCCAGGACTGCTTGCTTCTAAGCTATAAAAAAGATCTGATTCACCTGGGTGGGTCTATTGTCATAAAGATCCAATAGCAGATCTTTGCCAGGTCTGCTAGGTGTGTTTACGTCCAGAGAAATTCCAAGTTCTCCTTTCACACCCATAACCCTAATCCAAAACTACAAGCTGAGATTGCATGCATAAACACTCACTCCAAACCGGACAAGGCAGATTCTTCTAGTTTGTCAAAGAAACAACAAACCCATTATTAACAGCTACAATATATCTTTAGTTAACAGTCCATTTAGCACAGGAACACAAAGATCTCACTGACACAATCCCTGAGAGAGACAGATATGGTTGTACAGAATGTCTACTTGTACCACAAACTGACATAATTAACCACTTGCTTACTGGGCACATAAACCCCCTTCGTGCCCAGGTGAAATTTCAGCTTCCGGCACTGCGCCGCTTTAACTGACATTTGCGCGGTTGTGCGACGTGGCTCCGAAACAAAATTGACGTCCTTTTTTCCCCACAAATGGAGCTTTATTTTGGTGGTATTTGATCACCTCTGCGGTTTTTATTTGTTGTGCTATAAACAAAAAAAGAGCGACAATTTAAAAAAAAAATGTATATATTTTTTACTTGTTGCTATAATAAATATCCCAATTTTTTTTTTTAAAAACTATTTTTTTTCTCAGTTAAGGCCGATACGTATTTTTCGACATATTTTTGCAAAAGTTATAGCGCCTACAAAATAGGGGATAGATTTTATTTTTTTATTTTTTTTACTTGTAATGGCGGCGATTTGCGATTTTTTTGCCAGGGCTGCGATATTGCGGCGGACGTATCGGACACTTTTGACACAATTTTGGGACCATTCACATTTATACAGTGATCAGTGCTATAAAAATGCACTAATTACTGTATAAATGTGACTGGCAGTGAAGGGGTTAACACTAGGGGGGGAGGAAGGGGTAAAATGTATTCCTTCATTGTGTTCTTACTGTGTGGGGGGGAGGGGACTGACTGGGGGAGGTGACCGATGCTGTGTACCTATGTAAAGGGACACAGATCGGTCTCCTCTCTCCCTGACAGCACGTGGAGCTCTGTTTACACACAGAGCTCCACGTATCTGCTGTGTAACCGACGATCGCGTGTGTCTGGCGGACATCACGGCCGCCAGGCACTCGCATCGGCTCCCGAACGATGCGCCAGGCACGTTGTTTCCACGTTGCGCGCCCCCAGTGGCGCGCACAGGGAACAACAACAGGACGTCCAGGGACGTCCACCCGGCACTTGAGAGCCGCGCTGTGGACGTCTTTCGACCATAACGCGGATCTCAAGTGGTTAAACCAAAATTGACTAAATTAATGTCAAGGGAGCCAAAAAAATAAAAAATTGCTGCTTGGGTTTCTACAGAGAGATGCTTGTCAGTAAACTAGAAACCGTGTGTACCAAGTCAATTTTTTTTGTTTTTTTTTTTTTAATTACAGATTTTTTAAGCATCTCACAAGGTGACACTACTGTGAAAAATCCTCTTGTGAGATTTGGGCTACTCAGCATTTCCTAGGATCTTGGAATGTGTGTGATGTCGCCCTTGCTTAGACCCTGCTGATAGAAACTGATGGAAAAATAAGTATATTTATTTATTTACCATTTATTTACCATTTACCAGGTGGGAAGGCAAGTATAATTAAATATGAAATATATTTTCAGTTGTTTCACACTTTTTTTTAATGTATAATTCCACATGTATTAATTCATAGTTTTGAAGCCTTCAGTGTGAATCTACAATTTTCATAGTCATGAAAATAAAGAAAACTCTTTGAATGAGAAGGTGTGTCCAAACGTTTGGTCTTTACTGTACCTTTTTGGTCATTGCACATTTTGATGCGTTTAATCGGCATCTGCTTGCCCAGTTTGGGTGCCATTAACAATGAATAGTGATGTGTGTATTCCATACATTCACCGAACGCTCAGATGTGAATGCAGCCTATGGCTAATAACATCTAAAGAGAACTTCTCTCTTCAGAACACAAAGAACATTAGCCAATTAAAATTAATTAGTCACTCCCATTCAGAATCAGTACCCAAAATGACAAAACGCTTTTCCTTCAGAGCAGAAACAGGTAGGAATTTGCAACAAAGTTGGTTAAAATCCCTGGACAAGCTTTCGGGGTGTGTCCCCTTCTTCACGGTCCAAGCAGTACAGATTCACAAAAGTTTTAGCAGAAGGTGAAATGTTACAACAAAACAGAGGGAAAAAATAAATCTCTGATGGAAAGGGAAAAGCAAAAACAAACACATACACACATCAATGTGTAAAAGCAATGGTAATAAAGCCATCAGCAAGTGAGATAAGACAGAGGAAAAGCTATAGACTGTGGGGGGGGGGGGGGGGGGGGCGGGGGTGATAGTCACAGGGGGGGTCATAAAACTGTAGTATGATGGGTAAGGAAACCAATATATCCAAATTTAGGCCATTCGTTTTTTGTGTCAAAAAAGTATCATCCTTAGTTCAAATGTTTTCCTTTCCTAGATAGTTCCGAAATTCCCTTTAAGAACTAAAACATTGAAGTCTTCTATAGTGTGGTCAGGTTGTGAGAAATGATGTCCCACAGGTGTGCAGAAACTGTCTTCCTTGTGTTCCTTGATGGTGTGTCTGCAGATTCATCCTCACTTGCAACTTCTGTCCCGTTTCACCAACATAAGATCATTTGCTACACCTGTTGCATTGGATGAGGTACACGACAATGTTATTTTTTACACTTTAAAAAATAAATAATAATTTTGATCACTTTTATTCCCATTACAAGGAATGTAATAGGAAAGGTGTGCGACGGGTCCTCTTTAAGGAGAAATGCGGGGGTCAATAAGACCCCACATTTCTCCTCCAGGCTGGAAAGCATGAGATTGTGAAAAAAAAAATCACCGATCTCATGCTTACTGGCCGCAATTGCAGCTTTGTTTACACTCCGGTACCCGAGCGCGATGTGATGACATCGCGCCCGTGCCTCCGGTGGTCATAGAGATGACTGGTGACCATCTGGTCACCAGTCATTTCTATGCTTCCTATCCGGCGCTGGGCGATTCTTTCTCTGGGCCCCTGATGGCACGGGAGAGCCCGGAGAAGCACCGGATGGTGGCGGGGGGGGGGGGGATGTCCTCTCCCGCCGCCTACAAGAATGATCAAGCGGTCCGTCGGATTTACAAACACTGTATTTAAAGCGGGGGTTCACCCTATCGACAGGAAAAAAAAAAAAAATTTTTCTTTTACCTTTAAATCAGGCACTGTAGCGCGAGCTACAGTATGCCTGTCCCGAATTTTTTCCCCCCATACTCACCTTGTAGTCGTCCATCGAAGATACCGGGGAATGGGCGTGCCTCTGGAGACGGAGGATGATTGACGGCCGGCTCTGGCGCGTCACGCTTCTCCGGAAATAGCCGAAATAGGCTTGGTCTTCACGACGCGTGCGCATAGCCTGTGCGCACGCGCCGTGAAGAGCCGAGACCTACTCCGGCTGTCTTCGGGGAGAGTGACGTGCCAGGGCCGGCCGTCAATCATCCTCCCTCTCCATAGGCACGCCCATTCCCCGCGGGAGCCGAAATCTACGATGGACGACTACGAGGTGAGTACGGGGTTAAAAAAATCGGGACAGGCATACTGTAGCTCGCGCTACAATGCCTGTCTCGATGGTAACATCATGTGGGTCAGGGTGAACTACCGCTTTAAGCATACAAGCTCAGTTTTGTGTTGAAAATAACTGTGAAATCTAAAACTCTGGTGGGTGTAACAAGATGTCTGCTTGCCCCCATCTCACACCATCATTACTGTGCAGTGGTGTGTGGTGTAGCAAGATGGCGTCGACGGAACGTCACTTCCGGAGAAATCTGTGATGAGGAGCCGAATGTGACAAGACACAGGCTTTATTCAGATATCACCGCACAAAGTACAAGACGTCATATGTCCCCGGAATGGGAGATCCCCTTTGTGGACGTCATATGTCTATGCGCGGTATTGAAGTGGTTAATGATCTTTCTTCCTAAAAAAATTAAATGTAAACTTTAAAAGTTGCTAAAGATTCAATTAGAAATAGATTCTGCTACAATACACATGTTTGAATATGAAAAATGCTTACAGGAAAAAGGGGAAATGGGCGAGTTCACAGCAAAACGTGTACAGCCACTTTTCTCCATGAACCCCCGTTAAAGAGATGAAAATCAGATTAAAAGCCTGGTACACACGGACTGAATATCGGCCTGGATCAGCCAGCTCAACAGAAACTGGTCAACATTCTGTCCATTGGCTTCTGTTGAATTAACAGGCTGGATAACCTGCATCTGATTGGCATCCATGTGTTCTGACAGGGGGGTACCAGAACACAATAGCTCAATGGGAAGGAAACCTTTCAAAATCATGCCCTGCCAAGTTGCATTGATTTGAACAAGCTCCATTGAAAACTACATTATTTCCATTGTCATACAATTCTGTGCGACTCAAGTCGCATCTGAAATTACACTAGTGTGAACTGAGCCTAAAATCTGTGTCTGGTGTTCTGTTTTTACAACAGTAAAATTATCCTAAAAGCTCCATCACATCTTTCCAGCAAATAAAAAAAACACAGAAACCAGATAAAAAAAAAAAAAAAAAAAAAAAAAAGTGAAGATGCCATAAACAATTACAATTCTAACCATTCATGCACAAAAAATGAGTGTTATGTCACTGGTCTAAAAAACATCCTGCAGCCAAACAGCCAAGACGTGTTAAAGAGCGGAGACAAGCTATACACTACGTACTCTCATTACGTTCCCCTGACCGGTTATCCAATTAGAGAACAATGTGCCATTCAGGCAGCTACTTCAACTGACCAATAAACGAGTCAGCTGATCAAAACCTTGTCCTACTTAGGAGACAGGACCAAAGCAATGTGCTGCTCATCTTCAGATTAGCATGTCTATGGCAGGGAAGCAGGCGTGAAGTCAACAGTCAACGAAGCCAGTGTTCCCAGACAAGGGAAAGCATGTTCTACAGCCAGTGAAAGCCAGGCATGTGAGAAGTATTCAGGAAAAACATCAATATGTATTTAAAGGGAACCTACAGTATAATGTATATTCAAGTAAGCACATATTTTTATTCATTATCATAATGATCGATCTCTCTATAGGCAATAGTGTACCTCTGTTAAACAGAACTCTTTACATTTGTTGCCATTCCCAACATATGTTTTGAGTTACTAAAGGCAAATAGGCAGTTTTCTTTGCTATGATAGCTGCAAGAGAATTTGCCCCAGAGTTAAATGAACAAGGTGAAGCATTGCAGACTTCCATCATCCAATCATGAGTGAGCAAAAATGCATTTTTTTTCTTATTTTCCTTGTACAGTGGGGCACCCCAGGTAAAAATTTGTATTAATGTGCATAACGAAGCCAAGGAAAGATGGAAAAATCTCCAAAAGGCATCAAATTACAGATTAGACATTCTTATAATATGTCAAAAAAGTTAGGATTTTATTTACATCATTTACACTTTCAAAATTACAGAAAACAAAAAAATGGCATCTGCAAAAGTTTGGGCAACCTGCAGAGTTAATATCTTGTACTGCCCGGGTAAAGTATGCTTCGATACTTTACCCGATACCTGACTGTCCCTGTATCCTCCTCCAGTTCCCCCATCAATTCTGCTCTCCCCCTCCACGCTCCGTGTCCCCCCTCCGTGCCGCTGCTGTCCTCCTCGGTTCTGCTCTCCCCCTCCATGCTCCGTGTCCCCCCTCCGTGTTGTTGCTTTCCCCCTCCATGCTCTGTGTCACCCTCCATGTCCTCCTCCGCCCCCTCTGTCAGGATGGAGAGTGGCGGTAGGAGGCGCTAAACCCGGCTCCTACCTTTTCAGAATGAACAGAGTCAGTGATCACTGACTCTGTTCATTCATATAACTGAATGATTGTAACCTGTGATAATGCTTCAGTTTATGAATGGATAGGAGCCTCTGTCTCCTGTCCATTAATTTTCAGTGCAGCTGAGAAAGGGACTGGGGAATCTGTGTCCTTAGTCCCTTTCTCTGTCTCAAAGGGGAGATGTCAGAGGTCTGTTAAGACCCCTGATATCTCACCAAAGCCCCCCTAACAGGGCCAAGAAAAAAAATATATAGCAATAAATAATAAAAATAATTAATTGTAAAAAATACATATTAAAATAAAAAACACACTGACACATCCATCCCCCCCCCCCAAGAAAGCATTGTAAAAAAACAACAAAAACATTGTGAAAAATTAAAATTGTAAAAAAAAAAAAAAAAAAAAAAAAAAAAAAAAAAAGAAGAAGAAGAAGAAGGATCGCTAATCGGCATCGGCGAGTACTTGAAAGTATCGGTACTTGTACTCTGTCATAAAAGAGGTTTCGGACAACCCTAGTTATAAAAAAGGCCAGTTAAGGCTGAACCGCATCAACCTTTTCCTGGATTGTTTACCCATGTACTGCATTGCTTGAATAAAGACAAAAGGACTGCAGTTTATCCAGTTGCTGGCTCTTTTGATTGGTTCATATGCGTTGGCTGGCAGAGGCCAAGAGCATGGCACCGATAAATAGAACACTACATAGAATTGTATTAATTGGGTTGCAACGCTGCCCATTTTTGTGTTGAAACTTAATTCTAATGCGTTCTTTTTAACTACAGTTCTAGCTGAGTATAAACACGACACTTTCTGATATGTGTCTGGGCAAGGGATGCTGGAGATAAGTGTAAACCGATACTACCCGTGTCAACACAAAAGAACAAGAATCTAAAACTACAGTATTTAAGCTGGCCATACATTATACAATTTTCTCATTAAATTTCCTTTAGATTTACCTTCAACTATGTAGTGCAAGGGCCTGCCTGACTGCATATGAATTGAAAGCGTTTAGGTTTGACCTCATATTATAAGGTTTTGGTTAATCTAAAGAAAATTGTGCAAGAAAATTGTATAATGTATGGCCAGCATTAATGGGGTTGTAAACCAGGGTTTGACAAATTTGCTTGGAATCTAGGAGCGAGCTAAAAAAGTTAGGAGCCAGAAAACGCGCCGCGTCCCGCCAAGCTCGCGCGCAGAAGCGAACACATACCAGAGTAGCGCCCGCATATGTAAACGATATTCAAACCACACGTGAGGCATCGCCACGAAAGTTAGAGCGAGAGCAATAATTATGGCCCTAGACCTCCTCCAACTCAAAAAACGCAATCTGTAGAATTGTTTAAACGTCGCCTATAGAGATTTTAAAGGGTAAAAGTTTGTCGGCATTCCACGAGCGGAAGCAATTTTGAAGCGTCACATGTTGGGTGTCAATTTACTCAGCGTAACATTATCTTTCACACTATAAAAAAAAAAAAAAAAAAGGGATAACTTTATTGTTGTCTAATTTTTTAATTAAAAAAAAAAAAGTGTATTTTTTCCCCAAAAAAAGTGCGCTTGTAAGACCGCTGCGCAAATACGGTGTGACAGAAAGTATTGCAACGATCGCCATTTTATTCTCGAGGGTGTTAGAATAAAAAAAAAATATATAATGTTTGGGGGTTCTAATTAGAGGGGAGGAGATGGCAGTGAAAACAGTGAAAAAACACTTTTAAGAACTGCCGTCTTACTTGTAATGCCAACGGCCACCACCAGATGGCGCTAGGTCACAGAAGGAAGCTTGGGCCTTCACAAGGCTGCAAAGCCACGGCCTCAATTACCAGCCGTCGTGGGCCCGCCGCGCGATGGTGGGGGCGCACGGAAACACAAGATCCTGTGCCTCCGTGTGCCCCCGCCACGCGATCGCGGCCGGCCCACGACGGCCGGTAATTGAGGCCGCGGCTTTGCGACCTTGTAGGCCGCGGCCTCAATTATCGGCGGGCGCCAGGTCGCAATTGCGACTGGGCGCCCAGATTTTGTCGAGCCCTGTTGTAAACCCTCATTTTTTCACCTTAAAGTGGAGTTCCACCCATAAATATAACATTACATCAGTAGTTTTAAAAAAATGTCATTAGTCCTTTAAGAAAAAAGTTTTTTTTTTTTTTTAGATACCTTCAAAGTGTTGTTGCTAGGCAGAATAGTTAATCTTCTCTCTTCCTGCACCTAGGTGCTTAAGCTTCCTAACCTACACCGCACAAACTCCTGGGAATGTAGTGGGTGTAACTTTCCAGGAGTCTGTGCACTCCCAAGTCTCAAAGAATAATGTGACTTGGACAGTACAGGTGCTGAAACCTGATCTGAAACCTATTACACTGCTTGTGCAGCACTGAGCATGTGCGAGATCTGCAAGGCTGAAATCCAGGAAGTCATACAGTCTGGCTTCATGATGCCCACACTTAAGATGGCCCCAGTCAATTTCTATTTTATAAAGTGTCTAAATGCTGTAACAACCTAACAAAACGGACCTTAGTTTACAGACTAACTTTACTAGAATACATTAAGCTTGTGTATTACAGGGGTATTTATATATAAAAAGTGAAATTGTGGCCGGAACTCCGCTTTAAGGCATCCTATACGTTTTAGTTACCCGAGCCTGTTTGTTCCCCAGGCAGAGACGCGCTCTTCCTCTCTGCCCCCTCTTAAAACAGAGGGCCCTTACTTTGCTTCAAGCAACTACAGTGCACCTGGGGTAGTATGGTATTCACAGCGCTCCACTTTTACCAGATTTTGTTATGTTACAGCCTTATTCCAAAACTGATTAAATTCATTGTCCTCAAAATTCTCCAAACAATACCCTACAATGACAACATGAAAAGAAGTTTGTTTGAAATCTTTGCGAAATGTATTAAAAAAAAATAAATAAAAAAAAAAATCACATGTACATAAGTATTCACAGTCTTTGCTCAATAACTTTGTTGAAGCACCTTCGGCACCAATTGCATCCTCAAGTCTTTTTGAGTATGATGCTACAAGCTCAGCACACCTATTTTTGGGCAGTTTCTCCCATTCTTTGCAGGACCTCTCCAGCTCCATCAGGTTGGATGGGGAGCGTAGGTGCACAGCCATTTTCAGATCTTTCCAGAGATGTTCAATTGGGTTCAAATCTGGGCCACTCAGGGACATTCAACGAGTTGTCCCATAGCCACTACTTTGTTATCCTAGCGGTGTGCTTAGGGTTGTTGTCCTGTTGAAAGATGAACCTTCGCCCCAGTCTGAGGTCCAGAGCGTTCTGAAGCAGGTTTTCATCAAGGATGTCTGTACATTGCTGCATTAACCCTTCTCTCGATCCGGACTAGTCTCCCATTTCCTGCCGCTAAAAAACATCTCCACAGCATGATGCTGCCACCACCATGCTTCACTGTAGGGATGATATTGTCAGGTGATGAGCAGTGCATAGTTTCCTCCAGGCATGACGCTTGCCATTCAGGCCAAAGAGTCCAATCGTGTCCAAAGCCAAGAGTCCGGTCATGGACGCTTTGGTTTCTCGTGCTCAGAGTACTTCGGGTGCCTTTTGGCAAGCTCCAGACGGACGGATGTCATGTGCCATTTTCTGAGTGGCTTCAGTCTGGCCACTACACTATACAAGCCTGATTGGTGGAATGCTGCAGAGATGGTTGTTCTTCTGGAAGGTTCTCCTCTCTCCACAGAGAAATGCTGGAGCTCTGTCAGAGTGACCATCGGGTTCTGGATCACGTCCCTGACCAAGACCCTTCACCCCTGATTGCTCAATTTGGCCAGGCTCTAGAAAGAGATCTAGTAGTTACAAACTTCCATTTAGGGGTGATGGAGGCCACTGTGCTCATTGGGACATTTAATGCTGCAAAATTTTTCTGTACCCTTCTCCGGATCTGTGCCTCGATATAATCCTGCCTGAGGTCTACAGGCAAATCCTTGGACTTAAATGGTATTGTTTGTGCTCTGACAAGCACAGGTAGCCGTTGAACCTTATATAGAAAGGTGTGTGCCTTTCCAAATCATGTCAAATCAACCGAATTTACCACAGATGGACTCTATTCAAGTTGTAGAAACATCTCAAGGATGATCAGTGGAAACAGGATGCACCCAAGCTCAATTTTGAGTATCACGACAAACACTTCTGTACATGTGATTTCTTTGAAATCTTTGCAAATTTATTCAAAATAAAAAACATACAAACTTCTTTCACGTTGTCATTATGGAAAATAGTTTGTAGAATTTAGAGGAAAATAATTTAATCTGTTTTGGAATAAGGCTACAACATAAAATGTGGAAAAATTGAAGCGCAGCGAATACTTTCTGGATGCACTGTACATATTTCCTTTCCGCTCTAGAAAACAAACATGAATGCTATAAACATAGAGACCCTTCAAAAATTGTAGGGGCCATCACCTTACAAGTTTTATTTCCCTTTTAATGTCCATTATGAAACTGTAAATTATAGAAATTACTCAAAGCTTATAAAAGCCTTAAAATAGTCCTAGACCAATTCTATGTGGCAATTATAGATGCCAATTGGACAAGGGTGCGTGTCCCATTGCACCAAAGGCTACCGGGATAACATTTCACCTTTCAGTAATATAAAAAGTATGTTTCATGACAATACATTTGCAGGTGAAATATTCTCCCGTTGGGACAGGCACCCTTGTCCACTTTGAAATTGGTTTACAAGTGACCAAACTTGCAAAAGTGTCTTTATGTTTTTGTTCAGGCTGTTATAGAACACAGACCTATGGATTAGGTGCTCCAGGCTTTCTACTCTGGTGTAGTCACATACTGCTGGTGCCTAGAGCAGTGTGTCACCATCAAAAAGCTTGGCCCACATTCCTCCTAGAGGTCAGCGCACACTAAAGTGCATACCTTGTGACTGGATAGGCTGTGCAAGGTGCACACATTCCTGAGGATGGAGGCATAATCTTGTGAGCAGAACAGATATAAGCACAGACATAATACACATGAAGGCAACAGAGGAAACGGAAAATAAGAAACCACACAACAGACACATGTATTTATGTGTTTGTTTGATGTACTCAATCATCCAGCTAGATGGAAATCAATACGAACTTCAGCAGGTACAAAGCTGATCAGTCACAGGAAAATGTATTTAAAAAATAAAAAACATAATTTATACGTTCATTTTAAAAATCATTATTGTAATAATTAAAATTTTTAATCATTATATGTGTTAATCAAATAGTTTGTTGAAATGGATAGTATGGGTTGATTAGAACTTCTATCAAGTTTATACTGTGGTCTTTGTCCTGTCAGGAAATGTACCCTTTGTATTCATTCCAGTTGTCACCAAAACAGAGATAAGGAGGAGCTCCAGTCTGGGCAAAAAAGTCAGCAGCTATGTTTACGATGCTTCAGTTTATGAATGGAGAGGAGCTTCTGTCCATTCATTTTAACTGAGGCTGCTGAGAAAGGGACTGGGGAATCTGTGTCCTTAGTCCCTTTCTCCGTCTCAAAGGGGAGATGTCAGAGGTCTGTTAAGACCCCTGATACCTCACCAAAGCCCCCCAACAGGGCTAAAAGAAAAAACAAATAGCAATAAAAAAAATGAATTGTAAAAAATAATAAAAATGTAAATAAAAAACACACTGACACAAGCACCGAGTGTCATTTCTGTCTGCTGCTTTGTTCTTCTGCTATCTGCATGAGTCACTCCTGACATCAAGAGAAACATGGTGAGAGGGGAGGGACCTATATCAGATTGACCGTCTCGCTCTGTTCCTGTGTGAAGGGGGTGTGCTCCTTCCCTCCAATCAGCTCAAGAGTTCTCCTTGTGCTCTGCAGAGTGTAACCATCTCTGAACCCTTTTTTCTGAACGCTCAGACAAGCCTTAGAAATTCTGCATTTTGAACAGGTGTAGAAAAGAGATCCGGTACAACTTGGGAAGGATTTGTTTCATCTCTGAATATCACCTGAGGATAGTCCCTTCACTGGGTATATGTACAGGTTTACAACCACTTTAATGCAACACATTATCTGTTATGCAGTAGCACAATAAACCTAGAGCACCAAAGAATGGCAGGCACTTCTGTTTTGTGCATTCTAAAGTGCATTTGAACTTTTAGTCTCATTTTCTGTTGTAACCCTAAGTTATCAGTGCTTCCTACATTATGTGGTTACTCTGGGATAGATTTACTTAAAATACATCCTAATGCTTCTTGGACCTAATCCAGCCATGAGAAAATTGGAAAGTTTAAGGTAACAAGGTCACGGCTGTGCATTACGTCTGAAGAGGATTATAGATCGTGGAAAGACGACTGCATAGAACACAATGAAAACAGCAGACAAATCAGTCTAGAACATAAGGTTAAATATATGTGCAAGTGCGCCTCTAAACAATTACCCATCACTATCACAGTAAGCAAACTAGTAAAATCTACAACTTGTACACATATTTCTCACTTACTAGATGCAAAACGTAAAGCCTAATGTTTATTGTTTTGGTAAACTGATTTTTATTATGCAAGCTGCATAAAGCCCCTGAAGCCTTCACTCCTTTCCTGCAAAAATCACTATACAGAGCCATTGCACGCACAAGGAGACGATGGGAAAGTCGTATATGGATAAAAGCACATTTCCCATTTCCACCATGTCTCTAAGGCCCCTTTCACACGGGTGCCTTAGTTTGGCCGACTCCATCTGTTCAGTGGGGGATCACTCCACTGATCCCCTTCTGAGAAGGTGGATGACGGGTCTGTCCCCACTCACTGTGCACAGTGGCGACAGACCCAGTCCCGTTTTCCTCTATGGAGAAAACAGGTGAAAAACAGCCTGCATGTCCGTTTTCATTCGATCATATCAATCCGATCTGCCAGACGGATGGAAAAAATAGGACCACCACCCATCTGGATTTGGTGGACAGGATCAGATTAGATAGTGCGGGATGTCAGTGGACATGTCACCAATGACATCCGCCACTCCATATGGGAGAGTGCAATGTGGTCCGCCAAAAAAACTGACAGGCGAACCTGATCAGACAGCCTGTGTAAAAGGTGTCCTATGCAGACAGCCATCATTTTCAATTGCAGTTCCCGGTCATCATATGTTGAATGCTCTGGGCGCTCTACATAGTATTTGGCCAGAATGGAGGATAAACAGCAATCAGGAATGCAGTCTTATAGGGATTCTTGATACCAAGGGTGGATTTGTGGAAGACTTTTTGTTCACAGTTCTGAACTTTCAGCACTGCACTGGTTATTGAAGAAGGTCCTGGGAGGCGCTTCCCCTTTTGGTTCTCTCCTCCCTCCATTGCTACATGCGGCGGTCGGAAACCCGCGGGGAGCGATCCGGGACGAGGGCGCGGCTATTCGTTTCTAACCGCCCCCTCGTGATTGCTCCCCGGAGCTGAAGAACGGGGAGAGCCGTATGTAAAACACGGCTTCCCCGTGCTTCACTGTGGCGGCTGCATCGATCGAGTCATCCCCTTTATAGGGAGACTCGATCGATGACATCAGACCTACAGCCACACCCCCCTACAGTTGTAAACACACACACTAGGTGAACCCCAACTCCTTCAGGAGGTTAACTCCCAAACTGCAACTGTCATTTACACAATAAACAATGCAATTTAAATGCATTTTTTGCTGTGAAAATGACAATGGTCCCAAAAATGTCAAAATTGTCCGAAGTGATCGCCGCCATTAGGAGTAAAAAATAAATGAATAATAAAACTATCCCCTATTTTGTAAACCAATCGATAAACGCTTATTGCGATTTTTTTTTACCAAAAATAGGTAGAAGAATACGTATCGGCCTAAACTGAGGGGGAAAAAATGTTATATATGTTTTTGGGGGATATTTACTATAGCACAAAGTAAAAAATATTGCATTTTTTTCAAAATTGTCGCTCTATTTTTGTTTATAGCGCAAAAAATAAAAACCGCAGAGGTGATCAAATACCACCAAAAGAAAGCTCTATTTGTGGGAAAATAAGGACGTCAATTTTGTTTGGGAGCCACGTCGCACGACCGCGCAATTGTCTGTTAAAGCGACGCAGTGCCGAATCGCAAAACCTGGCCTGGGCATTTAGCTGCCTAAAGGTCCGGGGCTTAAGTGGTTAAAATCTTCATAGGCGACGTTTAAAAAAAAATCTACAGGTTGCATGTTTTGAGTTACAGAGGAGGTCCAGAGCTAGAATTATTGCTCTTGCTCTACCAATCGCGGCGATACCTCACATGGTGGTTTGAACAAAGTTTACATATGCGGGCGCTGCTCACGTATGTGTTCGCTTCTGCACGCAAGCTCGTCGGGACGGGGTGCGTTTTCTGGCTCCTAACTTTTTTAGCTGGCTCCTAGATTCCAAGCAAATTTGTCAAACCCTGATTTAGGAAATACCGTATTTATCAGTTTATAACACGCACAGGCGTATAACACACACCCTAACTTGAAGAGGGAAGTTTCAGGGAAAAAAAAAAACTTTCCACAGCCCCCTGCGTATAACACGCAGGCACAGTTTAGCCTCTATTTTCAGGGTAAAAAAGTGAGAGTGTAATACGCCAATACAGTAATTCAGGCCTTTTTTTAAAGCATACTGAGCTGACCAGAACCAGCTCTTATGTGCGTGTCTATTGCCCATTTTCACAGCTTACTGTGAAGAAACCTTTCCGTATTTGGAAAGGTTTTGTAGCTGCCGACTTTTAATAAAGACACTTACCTGCTCCATGGTTCCAGCGACGCGTCGGCTGGGGCTTCGCTCCTCGCCAGCCCGTGTCTTCATTCCTAGTGTGGGCACCCATCCGAATGGACAGGTGCTCGCTTACAGGGAGGGGCTGCAATAAGGCGATTAAGCTATTCGCCTTACCAGCCCCTCGGCGGAAGGAGGAAGTGGGACAGGAAGTCCCACTCCTCCTGAAGCCCCCACTCCCCCCCCCCCCAAAAAAATTACATGCCTAATGTGGCATGTAAGGGGGGCAAGGAGTGGATTAAGCGGAAGTTCCATTTTTAGGTGGAACTCCACTTTAAAAGGTGGAAAAACAAACTGAAATCAATCACATTCAAACTCATGTTAAATAGGAGTCAGTCCAGTAGGTCTTTCTGGACATTTTCTTAGTCGCATCCTACAGCAAAAGCCATGGTCTGCAGAGAGCTTCCAAAGCATCAGATGGATCTCATTGTTAAAAAGGCATCATTCAGGAGAAGGGTACAAAAGAATTTCCAAGGCACTAGATATACCATGGAACACAGTGAAGACCGTCATCAAGTGGAGAAAATGTGGCACAACAGTGACATTACCAACAACTGGACGTCCCTCCAAAATTGGTGAAAAAGACAAGAAAACTGGTCAGGGAGGCTGCAGCAAAATTAAAGTGGTTGTAAAGGCAGAAGATTTATCTTCATGCATTCTATGCATGAAGATAAAAAGCCTTCTGTGTGCAGCAGCCCTCCCAACACCTACCTGAGGTCCCTTTAGTTGCAGCGATGTCCATAAATATCTCAACCACCCAAGATTCTCCTTCCCGATTGGCTCCCACTGCTGTCAAAGTCAGCTAGCCAATCAGGGGAGAGAGGAGGCGGGGCCAGGGCTCCATGTCTGAATGGACACAAGGAGCTGTAACTCAGCACGGTGCCCCCATAGCAAGTTGCTTGCTGTGGGGGGCACTGAACAGGAGGGAGGGACCAGGAGGAGCAAAGAGGGACCCGAGAAGAGGAGGATCCAGGCTGCTCTGTGCAAATCCAATGCAACAGAGCAGGCAAGTATAACATGTTTGTTATTTTTATAGGGAAAAAAAATGAGCCTTTACAAATCACTTTAAAAGGAGCTGCAGGAATATCTGGCAAGTACTGGCTGTATGGTACATGTGACAACAATCTCCTGTATTCTTCATATGTCTGGGCTACGGTGTAGAGTGGCAAGACAGAAGTCTTTTAAGAAAAACATCCAGCAGGGCCAAATTTTGCAAAAGCACATCTGAAGCCCCAAAAGCTTGTGGGAGATGTGTTATGGTCTGATGAAACCAAGGTTGAACTTGTTGGTCATATTTCCAAAAGATATGTTTGATGCAAAAACAAAACTGCACATCACTAAAACACCAGGGGTGTGTAGACTTCTTATACCCACTGGGGGGGGGGGGGGGGGAATAATATATATATATAAATATATGAAAAATGAAAAGTACTGGGAGTTCTCAAACGTAAAACAGGTTATTTTACAAGAAATTGGATTTAATGGAAGAAAAAAAGAAAAAAGGGAAAAAAAAAAAAAAAAAACAGACATATGACAGTTACCAAATTTTAGATTTTAATTAAAAGCTTTTGCATCCAATATCCTTCAGGACATTTATTTTGAACCTATCACCTGCTTTGTCACATAATGCCCACAGGCAAGGTCTCAAATGAAATCAAAAGACAATAGGATGCATATCCAAATCCTATTCAAAAGTTCAATTTGGTAATGGCCAACAGGTGGAGGAGCTGTTGAGGAGCGTCTACTATGGTTAAAGTAATCTTAAGAAAGCATTTATTATTAATAATGATGGTTCAGGGACATGCAGCAGTTGTCACATAACAAAGGGGTAGAAGCATCACATTCTACAGATCTAGAAAGGATATCACAGACGTGTCCTTTTCATGTCCTTTCCCACATTGAAACTGCTTGGGGAGAGGCACTTCAGGACACCATTGATATGTTAACAGTTGCATATATTCCCGATATATATGGTGCAAGTCTGGCTTGAGAAAAGATATTAAAGCAGAACTTTACCCATACCTTGATAAAACTAATGTTCTTTAGCAGGGAACATACATTCCACATTAATAATTATGCTACCAAAATGAGTGCGCTATAAATTGTCTTCAACATTGTGCCAGTTTCTTCTTGCTGGAGGCCGCCATTGGCCAACAAATTGAGAGCAACTGAGCATGTGCAGAGCAAGGCGAGACAGTGTATTACTGGATTCTAAACAGAATAGACACTTATTTTTAATGTTTTGCATAGCGTTACCTGCAAAAGGGGCCAGCCTGAAGTGATCCAGCAGGATTTCATTTTCTGACTAAAGTTCCACTTTAAGCAGAAAATAATGTGGGGGCCCCACATATTACAGCCTGTGTCCCCATTAGGGAGAATCACCCTCTATCTGTCCTGTCTACTAGTTATTTACAACCATAAAAGAAAAAGAAAATCCCACATTTTGGGTTGACATCAGAACTGTAAGAGGAAATCGTCCAATGGGGCACTAGCTTAGGTGGCTATGTTGCCATGGCCGTTTGAGATTTTTTTTTTAACATAAATATAGAATGAATTACCATGCATTGTTTTTAGAAGCTTGGCCTCCTCCCCTATTGATATGCTAGCAAACCCGTTAGGGCTAGTCCATGAAGCTCATTACAAGAAATGGGGTAACAGGAAGTGAGGGGAGGGGAAAAGACAACCTTGTGGTGAGAAACAAAAGGAACAGTTCTTCTGGAGACTTCGGAGACGCAGTTGTTAGAAAGACTGAGAAGGAAGGCGCGATTAAGATGACTCCATTACCAGGAAATCCAAGTTGAGTAGCGGATAGTTTACTTATGCTGATCACATACATTGTACATTTCATGTGGATGGGGGAATCCTGACTGTTTTTTTTTCCCCATTCAACCTGCCAGTTGAAAGAAAAAAAGCGCACTTCTCTATGGTCAGGTTGATGTGCTTTACCGATTTTCTCTCGTTAAATCCACAAGCTGAACAGGAGAAAAAATGACCCGTCTATGGCCAGCTTTAGTTCAACAGCTCATAATTCAAGTCTATTAGTCACCAAACTGATTAAAAACAATGCACTCCCTGTCTGGATGATATCTTATCTCAACAGTTAAACAAAGGCAGAGATTGCATTGATCCACTGAGAGCTCCCACTAGAGGCAAATCTATAAATCCTATATTTAACTCCAAAGACATACTGGTGGGTTAAATTGGCCTTAATATGTGTATGTAAGGCAGGCCATAGACTGTGCAAAATATCTTTCTTGCAACCACGGGAATCCCTCCTGGCCTGGAGAAGACAATGAAGACAATGATTATTGCCAACGGCTATAAAAGCCGCTTTCAATAAATCACAAGCAAATTTGGCAGGCTGGTTGTACCCAAGTTGAATGATCAATCAAGACATCACTGGGACAGAAAATCCGCTATTACGTTGAGTAAATTTACATCACCACTTTCTAAGCGATCTAATAGAGCCAGGGGAGAGGGATCTGTTATAGAGGTCGACCGATGTTTGGCAATTTGTCATAAATTGGCCAATTATCCAAATTAATCCGATATTTAACACTGACCGCACCCACAAGTGTTCCTCCTCCCTTCTCTACATGAGGCTTGCCAGAGCCACTAAGTGCGAGTGTGTGAGGCGAGATGTCAAAATTGAGCTTGATGTCGGGGGTGGATGGGACCGGCCAGGGTGGGCGGGACCCAGCAGCTATCAAACACCAGCCAATGGGATCTGGGCGGCCCGCTACGTGTATGTGGCCCCCCTTTAAGCAGCCCAATCATTGGCTGGTGTTTGATAGCTGCTGGGTCCCGCCCACCCCCGACATCAAGCTTAATTTTTACATCTCCTCTCTGTTAGATGTCAGTTTCACACATAGTTACACTATCGATTCAGTGTGAAACCTGCCAGTGCCAACTGTCAGTTCCAACCAGTGCCACCTGTACTGAGGACATCAAGTGTGTGGTAGAGTGACAGGAGCCAGCAGGGAGGAGTGGAGTGTTTCTCAACTCCAGTCCTCAAGGCGCCCCAACAGGTGATGTTTTCAGGATTTCCCTCAGATGAAACTGCTGTGGTAAAGGGATCAAATCACATATGTGCAAAATAATGGAAAGCCTGAAAACATGACCTGTTGGGGCGCCTTGAGGACTGAAGTTGAGAAACACTGTTCTAAATATCGGCATCGGCCAGACAAAAACCCAAATCGGCCGACCTCTAATCTGGTGAAAAATGCAATGTTAGCAGGATCCTGGAATTTTTTTTTTTTTTTTTTTTATAAATCGCTCTTTATTATTTTTAAATAAAACATACAACATAAAAAAGCAGCTTAGCAGCTAGCTGCCCAAAAAGTCAACCCAAAGGAAGCTCCGATTTTTATCTCGAGCATGTATGTCTGCCGCCAGCAAAAGTGCAAGACAGGAGTTCAAAAACAGCAGTGGATGCCTGAAGTCCATAACTACTAACATACAATCAGGTAGTACATAGAATCAGGTAGTTGCATTTACCATGCTCCCACAATGGCAGAGGTTGAGAAGACAAAAGAGAAACTTGAAAGACCCCACCTCAAAGATGGGGTCCACACCAAAATAATTGCTCTGCATGGAGAGGGAGAGACAGAAGGGCTGGAGCTCTCCTTTAAGGGCTTGTTCACAGGGAAGTGTTTTTCCATGTTTCCTCAGCATGTATAACCATTTTAGAGAAAGGATAATAAAAAAAAAAAAACAAACACACACACACACACACACACACACACACACTTCTTCTGGCTATTGATATTTATCACACCTATATCTCAGCTCGCTGTCCTACCATCTAATCCTTGACTTGTTAGCTGCCGATGGCCCTGTGCGTGAAACTCCTGCCATTTTGGGCAGAAGGCACACTGGCAAACCCCACTAAAACGTGTGCATGCTGGTACATGCTCTGCAGGGGCTGTGAGATGCATTGTTAAAACACATTTTGTTTCTTTTTCTCCTATTATTATTAAAGTGTCACAAAATGACACTTCACACAAATCTATGCACAGAAGTGTGTTGTGACACAATGCAGGAGCATGTGATGTGGTGAATTGGGCTGTGTAAACTCATCGCTATGTGTGAACATCTATACAGCTCAACGGATATGGTGCGAGTGAGCCCTAAAGGAGTGTCCACTAATAAATTAAAAACAATAATCACTGAAAGATGTCTAGTCAGTTCTCAGCTAAAAAAAAAATAATAAAGTACACTGTTTATTGGCTTCTATAGCAACCAGACCACATCATACTAAAGCAGCCCTGTGCAAGCATGATACTCATCTTCCTGACACACCCTGAACGTTTCAATACATTTCCTACTTGTACACAGGAAACTATTGCCACAACTTCAGAGGACCCTGTTGTGGTTAAAACAAAAAGTGTACAACGTTCATAAGTTACAGTAAACCAAATACTGAGACATGAACAGTCGAAAGATTTCACTAAACACTAATAAGGAAGCAAAAACATGCTGTGAAGGAAACACTGAAGGCAAACACAGGAAAGGTAACCAAACACTCAAAGTGTGGACTGTTTGCCTTTTATATAGTCTGCAGTATATGGTTAGAAAGGACCCAGCTTCAGTTGCACAATAGGCTGCTAAGTGCTGTGTATTTGAATTTTTGATTTGGACTAGTTCAGGTATTTATTACCATATCACAATTGGGGAGATTCCCTTCACTTTCTGTCCCAGTGATACAACAACAGGACAGCGGTCACTGACACAGACGTACCCACCGAGAGTCTGTGCTCTATTCCTGTAAAATGTTCCATTTCTCTACCTGTCTTAGTAAAAATTTTAATAAATAAGAAGAAACTAGGAATCTCTAAAGCAGACATAGCGAAAAAAAATGTATTTTAGAGGTCCTTACCCTTTTTGGAGTACCGTTCATGAGTGGCACCGCAGCACAACACACTTAGAACAGGTGCATTGTGGTAAAGCAGTAATGTTCTAGTACTCGCTGCCTCAACACACAAGTATGATCAGGGTCTAAGAGCCAATCAGGTTATATTTGCTCAACTCTACTACTGGAAATCAGATTGGGAGATGTTTGAATGTCTATAGATTTTCACTTGTGCCCTAAATCATTCGGCCAGGTTAGATTTTCCCAGCCAATTGCCATCAAGACAATTGGTTGTCGATCGCTCTCCCTGGTCTCCTGGTGGTCCCAGAAGAGCCTCTGTTCAGTGTTCCACCGATCACTGATGTCATCTCATCCTCGGACGAAAGGACATCCGTGATAGGCGGAACACTGAACAGAGGCTCTGCTGGGAAACCGAGTGTTCCGCCTATCACGGGACAGCATGAGGAGGAGGCGCGGCTTTTGAATAATGGACGCCTGCAGTCTGACTGACTCTGCATACAGGGATAAGGTATGGGATCGTCAAGGTATGCAATTGCACAGTGAGATTTGAAAAAAGCTCAATAAAGCCTGTTCCTACTACCCCTCAGCTTCCAGACAGACTACCAGGAAGGGGGTCGCCTTAAACGGCGAGTCACCTTATACACCGGCAAATGCGGTATTATTCACACAAGAGAATTTTTAGCCATCTTGACTAAGGGAAACCGGCAGTGAAGACAGACAAGCAGAGTTTCCTCTTTTTGGTGGAGCTCCAGATTTTTGTCCTACAGGGGTTTAGCAGCGTTTTTTGGATAAGTCGGTCTTTTATATTCCTCTTGCACCCAGATAAAATCTCACTATTTACTTGATAGAACTGCAGCCTCTCGTTAAAGATGAATTCCGGGCAAACTGCTTATTACACAGATCAATAAACATAAGAGATCTGCTTTAGCTACCAAAGAACTTGTACCTCGGTCTATACATTCATTGCAGAGATTTACCCAACCCTGCCAAACAGCACAACCGGCCTGGAGATCTGACTTTGCTACTTTGTTCTACTGCAGTTAAAGGCAAACTACTCCTTTTGCACCAGGAAATATATTTAGGGTATAACATGGTTCAAATGGGATCCTTTACCCCCAAAAAGGTCCCCCTTCCTTTTCCATGAGAGCTGCTCTACCCACACAGCTGCATTCATTCAGCGAACTGACGTATTAATGGTTACATAATTTTTAGTATATTTGCTTGAGGTACAGATTTAAAGTGATATCGAACCCAAAACCAAAAATGTTATATATTGCAGCTTACAAATTATTGGATGGATTTGTTTTTTTAGATTCCCTTCACTTTAGAGGGATTTCCTTTCATTTCCTGTTTTGGCTATTCGACAGGAAGTGAAGGTAAATCTCCCCAATGGCACACAGATAACAAATAAAATGACAGGGGTTGACTTATAGCCCTTTCTTACTTGATCCAAAAGGTTAAAAAAAACAAAAAACAAAAAAAAAACAAAAAAAAAAAAAGTTTTGCTTATAGTCACTCTTTATATGGAACTCCAGTAAAGAACAAATGAGCAGGTAGGGGGGGGGGGGTTAGGAACCATTTTAAATTTCCTCACATCCCCCTCAGTCAACTCAAACTGGCAAGCCCCCCCTGCCCGGTAAATATCACACAAGGCTAGAAGTTCAGGAATGCGCAATACACAGAATTCAGTGTGCAAGACTCAGGAGTGCATATCATACAGGGCACAGGACTGAGGAGTGGGTAACCCAAGCTAATGTATAACCAAAAAAAAAAAAAGTCAGAAAGCACCATGTGCTGGCTCAAAAAAGTCCTGGTTAGAATACATTTTTGTTGCTGCCTGTGCCTTTCTGTCCCACTGACACCTACA
Source organism: Rana temporaria (assembly GCF_905171775.1). Taxonomy (NCBI): domain Eukaryota; kingdom Metazoa; phylum Chordata; class Amphibia; order Anura; family Ranidae; genus Rana; species Rana temporaria. The sequence goes on from NC_053491.1 coordinate 315,981,702, forward strand.
TCCCTCATTCACATGAACGGATTTTCAAATGGGAATTGTGTGTGATGACAGGCTGTTGTCGGAAAATCCAACTGTTTGTATGCGCTATAAAGTCCAATTGTTGTCGGATTTTCCTGCCAACAAATGTTGGATAGCATGCTTTAAAATGTTACGACAACAAATGTGTGTTGTCGGATTATCCAATCATGTGTACAAAAGTTCCTTGGACAAAACTCCAAAGCACAAACACGAATGCTCAGAAGCAATGCTAAACATAACACAACATTAGCAGAAGTTGCCCAAAGGGTGGTGCTAAAAAGAAAAAAAAAAACTCAGTCTCGCATTTGTTGGCCGACAATTCTTTGCCGTTTGTATGCAATACAAGTTCCTGGGCAAAGCACTTCGGACAAAAGTCCTATGCTTTGTCTCATGAAAATCTGATTGTGTGTATGAGGCTTTATGAAAGGATCCGAGTGAAACAGGAAATGAGGGAAAATTACTATAATGGAGGTAGACGGAAATAAGAACCTGTTAGAAATGTTTAATTTCTCCTCACCCTATCCAAAAAAAAAATATGTTGGGCTGGAGTTGGACTTTAAATTGTTCAATGTACACTTTAAAAACAAGCAAGCTTATAACCAGCAATTTACAAAAAAAAAAAAAAAAAAAAAACTTTATCCATATCCTGATCTACACCAAATGTAGTCCTGTATGTCAAGTGCTTAGGAAAGCTTTTTGTTCTGCGTGCCCATTTAATAAAAACGCTTCAAAGGCCTCAGCATAGCCACAGCTCACTTAATGCTCCAACAAAAGTAGGTTAATATTAGAGTAGAAGAGACAGGCCTTATTCTCTGCGGGAGGCAATATTACTGCCAATTCACTTTAATCAAACCCAGCAGCTGTTTGATTACAATAATTTGCGGTGACAGGATGATTCCTCTGAGATTTCACCTCAGAAAATCCACAAGTAACAATTTGTACGTTCGGCTACAAGAATCCAGGCCGAGGGAACGGCTCAAAATTACCAATTCTGCAATGAAGTAAAAACAAGTTGACATTTCTCTTTTGCATTTCTACAGACTCCCTAGGGAATGTATTTTATACAATAAGCTGTGTGTGATATTATTACAACATCCCAGCAAGTGTTCGTACAGCTACAGCTATACCCACCGGCTGGTTGTAAAATCAAAATCTTGTGTTATTGAGCTAAATAACACACCAATTCACAAACACTCCAGTCCTTTTTTAGAGAAGTATAATCCGAATACGCATTTACTAGTGTACATACCTTGTTAAAATAAGACCTCAAATTGTACCTAGACATTGCCTGAAAATTTTATTTGTATAAACAGCACATTCCCACACCGGAATGCACTGTATATACAACGTCAACAATGTAACCCAACCTTAAAATTAGGCTTGGACTGTGCGCTTGATGAATTTGCTCTGTCTGAGGCGGAATGACCACCACAGTGCTCTTCTGGTCAGAGAGTCAACAACCAGCATACCATGTTTACAATTTAACCAAAACATACTGTTTGGAGGTAAACAAAGATTGATGCACAGAAAAAATTTAGCAAATTTCTATAGGCAAACATGTATAGGTCATTAAAAGCCAAATAAATAAAGCATTGCCTGACAATGGTTATATGATAGTGGTGCACTGTCTGTCCAAACACATCCACCTACTCCCCCTCTTTGTAGTCTCATTCCTCACCCCAGTATTTAAAGAGGAACTGCAGTCTGCTCACATAATTTGTAAAGAAAACATCTTTGCCATTTTAAAGCTTCCCTTCAACCACTTTGCATATTATTTTCTATATACTGTGATTCTGTACTTGCCAAATATGCTGCAGAAAATTCCCTCCACTGAGTCTGGCTGCAGCCATCTTAACTGTGGGCAGCTGAAGCTTCTGCCTGTTCACTTCCTGGATTTTTACAGAGGCACATCGCCAGCTCTGATTGGCCCCCTTATGACTCACCCCTTCCCTTCCTGGCAAACTCTCACGAGAGAGAGAGAGAGAGAGAGAGAGAGAGAGAGAGAGAGAGAGAGAGAGAGAGAGAGAGAGAGAGAGAGAGAGAGAGAGATAGATAGAGAGAGATGTCATAGGCCTAGGCTTTTTACCAGACAAGAGACAGGAAATGGGTGTATAAGGTATTAAATGGGCAAACGTTTTACTATCCAAAACAATGGCAGAAGATAATAGATGTGACCGGCTCTCTATGGAGGTGGCTGCGGAGCACACTGCAAGCTGTAAAGAGAAAAAAAAAACACTGTCCTGAAAAGGTGAAAGTCTTGCCCGTCAACTGGCAGAACTGATCAGAGAAACATTCTGTACCTCTGCCACTTGCAGCTATATGCAAAAAGCCAGACATCGGGTGTGAAATTTTATTTTCAGGGGACTAGGCCATGGCAATCAGTCCAGCCTGAGAATTAAAAAAATGTGCTACCCTACGGATCAGTAAAATCCAGGACCCCATATAAGTCAGGCCAATTCTACCTATACACCACACCTTGCCCTGCTAAGCTCTTCCCTACCTTAGATCCATGTGCAGTCTTCTGGGATAGTATGGCTGTAGTTGCACCCAATTGTGCAGCATGCTATATTGTGCACAAATCTTTATAAAACGAAGCAAGGCACATGCAATTTAAACCCCAATTATCAATCAGCATACCTGCCATGATCATTTGTACTACAAACACTGCCCAACTCCCACACCAAAAAACAGACATTAACCTGCTGATGTGGGCCCTAAAAAATCATAAAAGGTAAGGCTGGGTTCACAGCAGGTATCCGGTACGTCCCTATTCACGGTTTTAGGTCCCATTTCAGCCCGAAGTTTAGGCTGAATTCGGACCTGAAACGGACCAAAAGACGCAGCAGAGATATGTGAACTAGCTCCATAGAGAGCCGGTCACAATCTCCTGATATTGCAAATTCAGTCTCATACCCAAAAATTCCGGAAAGATTCTAAAAATGACAAGGTTTATCCTCAGTGTCCAGGAGAAGAGGCTTTACAGGTAGGTGGGAAACCTCCCCCAAATCTCCTTGCTTCCCCGCCTGCCCTGGGTTATAATCAGCAAACAGAATATAAAAAAAATAAAAAAATAAAAGTCACGAAATCTGTCTTGCTGTTAAGTTTTCATTAAGTGGATCCTCTCCACTCCTGTGGCATTAAAGTTCCCATTAGGGGTGCCACAGTAGGGGGAATGGTCCAATTGTACTTTAGCTACAAACAACAGTTATCCACCCTTTGGTTTGAATCTACTGCAACCTGTTAGTGAAATAAGTTCATATGTCAGATTGTACACAACGATGTCGTTGCACGACGTGCAATATATAAATTGTACATTGTAATTTCTATACAAAAATCAATAAAACATTTGTTGAAAAAAAAAAAAAAAGTCTGTCTTGCTGTATGACAAAAAAAAAAAAAAAAAAAAAAAGCGCATGCGTCAGACCCTTCCCCTTGATATGCATTATTGAACATTATTTGCTTAATATCTACCGCTACAGTAACAGCAGCGAATTTACCTAAATAGAAATAACTGACAATTTGCTTAACATTTCTATATGAACTCCTCAAAAATGATCCTTTTGGTTTGCAATAGGTTTTTCACACAAGTCACAATTCTTGGTGCATGCAAAAAACTTTATCAGGGTTTTAATTTAAGCTGCACAGGATATGCTGAAACCGGCTTGAACTAGGAAGCTACAGTGCAAACGATATGCAATAAAAATAGACTGTGGTGCTAAAAAGGAAGTCAAACTGATAACTCACCAAGAGCGACCATAGTGGGACAACCATTGAGGTTATCTTCTATTAGGAACATATCACTCAATGCAGTCCTGACCATAAGCTTCCCGCAGATAACTTTTATGAAGTGGAGACAAAGGCAAATCCACTAAAGGCAAATCCATTTTGCACTACAAGTGCAAAGTGCACCTGAAATTGCACTTGGAAGTGCAGTCGCTTTAGATCTGAGGGAGACATGCAAGGAAAATAAAACAGTATTTTAGCTTGCACATGATTGGATAAATTCAGCAGAGCTTCCCCTCATTTCAGAGCTACCCCTCAGATTTACAGCGACTGCACTTCCAAGCACTTGTAGTGCAAAGTGGATTTGCCTTTTTGTAAATAACCCCCAAAAGTTCCCTGCTGCAGAGGTAGCTAGACCTTCTAAGACCAAAGTCACAGTTCAAACATAACAAACAAGATGAATGAAAAACAAGCCCATGTTTTTCAAGGCCAGATGTAGATAGGTAATTAGAAGAGTTATCAGAGCCCTTGTCTACATGGGAATGCGCTTGCCGGTGTTGCCTAGCTCTAGGTGTCGGCACAAGGTATTTTTAATGATCCAGTTATGCTTTGCCCTCATGGTTAGGAGACCAGTATAAAGCACTATGATGAATAACCACTGCATGTAACCATGCTCTGCTCATGATACATTTGGTAAAGCTTTACTGTTCCAGTTGGTCTTCACCAACATGCTTTGTAGACGACCTGTCAAAGCAACAGAACTACATTTCTAGCTTTCACAGAAATATATAAAGCCTGAAGTGGGGGTTCTAAAGGGCCGTAAACAGAGGCCAAAGATCAGGCTTCATCAGACACTTTAATAGAAACTGTCCGGCATTCGGCCCGTGTTTACATCACCCAGTCCGGGTTCTGTCGAAGGGGCATGACCAAAAAAAGGTCTGCCGATCGGCATCCGATCAGTGCGCTCAGCCAATGGCACACAATAGCTCAGCAGGGAGATTGTTGTACTAACACCAGATTGTTAGTACAGTGGCTCCTCCCAAGCACTTCAGTTTGTTTCTTTAAGCCCGCTGCGTTGAATTGTGAGATAGATAGATAGATAGATAGATAGATAGATAGCACACACACACACACACACACACACACACACACACACCAATGTAAATGTCATCCAAAAGACGGGCCATGTAACAAAGACCTAATCTGGGGACGGGTATCTGTATATTCAGGCAAAGGGTATTGCAAAGATGTTCAGAATGTTGTCTAAAATTAGGCCTATATCATATTGCCTGATGGATCCCATACCTGCACTTCTTTATGAGAAGGTGGTTAAATGTCAGTGACATAACACAGTTATAGGAGGCCCAGTTGTATAACTTTCAGACGCGGATGAAATGAAATACAGTGTAATATTAGGAGGCTGAAAAATATAAATAATCCAGTGCAAACCTGTTTACAAATTAGGAAATACATTATCTCATCTACACTCGGGACGGGCGTTGATATTTAATTAAAATACTTTGTGGTTACATTTTTGCTGTCTGTTAAGGCGTAGTGTCTACACTACTGAATCCACTGGGCAATGCAATGCATACAATAAAAAGAAGTTTGTGCAGTGTGGGTATGAGACTGCCAGAAAAACTTCCCAGAGTTCGGGCTACACAACATGGCAGAAAAGCCAAAGCCGGCCATAGACTGAGCAATTTACTTTCCTGCATCCTGTGGTTTTCTCCAACCCCCCCCATCAAAATAGTCCCACAGAGCCATTGTGTTCTCCTGGTGGGGGAAGGCGTCCCTGGGTCCCTGCCAGAAGAAAACAGTAATTACTGCTAGCGGCTATAATAGCCGCTAGCAATAATCGCATGCAAAAGCCGACAAGCTGGTTAAACCCAAATTGATCAACTTGGGTACATTCAGCCCGTCCATTCATTCATGATTTAAATCTCAACCAGTCCCTGCTAAACCAGCAGAGATTTGAATCTTCTATGGCCAGTTTAAAGCTTGGTACATCTGTTCAGATCAGAAAATTTTAGTGAAACTCCATCCTCAGCTATTTTTATCCTATCGTGAAAAAAAAAAATAAAAAAATAAAATAAAAAGTTGCTCCAGGTGAGTTAGTCTCTGGTTATTCCCCACACACACTAGCTTGCATGCTGTGCAACATGAAAAAATAATTCCAGACAGCTGCACTTCCAAAAATCCTTTTATTGAGGCTTCATATGACAAGTGGTTGACAGATGGAGCAGGGGACAAAGAGGTAAACGCGTTTCGCACAAATGTTAGCAGAGGTAATGACTAAGCTCTAACATTTGTGCGAAACGCGTCTACCTCTTTGTCCCCTGCTCCATCTGTCAACCACTTGTCATATGAAGCCTCAATAAAAGGATTTTTGGAAGTGCAGCCATTCAGATATTTCCTCATATTTTTATACCATCTGCTTATGCCTCTTGTGCTTGGTGAAAAAAAACTGTGCTGCTGATCAAATTCTCTCACTTTTCCGTTCCCACTGTGTGCATCTGGATTTTCAATGAAGGGTACTGCAGCAGTCATACTTCCTCCTCGTTTCAAACCCAGGCTCCCACAAGACCCACTGACTGGCAAAGACAACCCCTTGGACTACACTGTATGTCAATTACAGCAAATACATCCTCTGGTGCACACAACTTGCACACAGTCCGTTATATCTGGAAGAGAAAGGATTAGCTGCAGAGCCCTCCCTTCCCCTCCCTGTGCCCACCATATCCCAGGGCTCAGGAATTCCTCTGCAGTAGCTGGCATTTGTTTGTAGTTTCTGTGCAAATTGATCAGGACTGCAAACACAGGCAACATTTTGTTTTAGCTGCATGAAAAAGTTCTTGGAGAGAGTACAGTATAAAGTATAAAAAGAAGTATAAAGTACACAAGTACTGTAAAGTGCTCCCTGTGCACACTAAAATGCTCAGTTGCTATACATGACTCCTCCCACCAGCCAGTGCATAGCATGCATGTTCTAGCTGGTAGTATTCACTTTCAACTGGACTTTTTTTTATAATGTTGAAGATGTTCCCAGCTTACCCAAGTCCTTTCTCTAGTTTAAATGATTACCAGTAAGATACCCCCAGCCTTTATACAGTATGCAAACCTTAAACACCTTAAAGTGGTGGTGAAGGCTTTATGGCTCGGGAGCGAGCATGCAGCGGTGGCCCCAGAGCAAGCTGCTTTCTCTGTGGGCACTGCTCAAGGGGGGAGGAGACTGTAAAAAAAAAACAGCTAACTGACATTTTTGAGCCCAAACTGCTACTGATTTCTTTAGAATGTACAGTGTGCATGAGGCCTTAGCAGCGTTTAATGGCAATGGCTTTCAGGCCTCATGCACACTGGAAATTTTTACAGTGGCCGTTTTGAAAATCAAACGATGCCCCAAAGCAACCCCCCCCCTTTCTGCCAGGCTGAATTAAGGGTCTAGTAGTATGGATTTGAGGGGGAAACCCACACCATTATTTTTAAAGGGTATTATTGTCGGCAAGTGTTTTTTTGTTTTTTACCTTTGACATTCAGCTGGCAAAAACCTCACTGACAGCGGAAGACTCATCCGTTGTTAAGGACGCAACAGCCGGCTTTCCAGCCTGCTCCTAAACAACCAGCTATTCACTGGTTAAGGACACCGGCAGCCCCACACTTTAACGCTACAGCTACTAAATGTAGCTTACACACAAGGCTAAATGGTAAGTGCCGGCAAAAAAAAAGCTAAACACGTTAGCATTTCTTATTCAGCATATCTAAAGCAGTTTTTAGCTTTTTAGTGCACTTCATGTCAAAACTTTGCTGCTCCTGGATGCGCTGGTGGCAGAAAAAGTTTTGGCAGAAAAAATGCTCAATGCATGTAAATGAGCCTAAACACTTGAGCGTTAATTTATTGTGGCCATTGAAATGAATTATTAGTCTGGCCAATGAAATGAATTCACCCAAGCTCTTGACGCCTGTGAATGCTTGTAAAAGCTTTGGACACTTTTACAAGTCAGGCTATTTTTCTGGCAAATCACTGCTGCCAGGAGGAAAAGCTTCTATGAGAGTTCGCAAAACATCCTGTGTGTATGAGGCCCAAGTTAGAAAAACTCATATATGCTAAAATAAGGCTGAAAAAATGCCTACCAATTTTTTATTTTTTTTAGCTCCAATATATGCTCAGTAAGCCTGACACTTTCCTGTCATCCTCCGCATGAGCACAGCGGAGTTCCGGCCACAATTTCACTTTTTAAACATAAATACCCCTGTAATACACAAGCTTAATGTAGTCTAGTAAAGTTAGTCTGTAAACTAAGGTCCGTTTTGTTAGGTTGTTACAGCATTTAGACACTTTATAAAATAGAAATTGACTGGGGCCATCTTAAGTGTGGGCATCATGAAGCCAGACGGTATGACTTCCTGGATTTCAGCCTTGCAGATCTCGCACATGCTCAGTGCTGCACAAGCAGTGTAATAGGTTTCAGATCAGGTCTCAGCACCTGTACTGTCCAAGTCACATGATTCTTCGAGACTGGGGAGTGCACAGACTCCTGGAAAGTTACACCCACTACATTCCCAGGAGTCTGTGCGGTGTAGGTTAGGAAGCTTAAGCACCTAGGTGCATGAAGAGGGAAGATTAACTATTCTGCCTAGCAACAACTAATAGGAACAGTATTCCAAAATTTTCGAGAAATCTCACTAAAATATCTGTTAAGGCTTTTAGTAACCACTTCCTGTTGAATATTGATAAGGCATCGTTTGAGTCCACTAAAGTCGCAGCTGAGAAAATTAATTTTTTCAATACGGCTATTACAAAAGCGCTCGACTACTTAGCCCCCCTAAAGAGAAATCATTGCATTAGGCAAGCAAATAATAATCCCCTCTGGTTTACCCAGGTGACCAGAAGTTTAAAATGGAAGTGCAGAGCAGCGGAGAAAGCGTGGAGAAAAAATCCGGTGCCCGCCTCCAAGGAGGTATATACCGCAGCCCTGAGGAACTATAAACTAGGGATACAAACTGCCAAAAAGCAGTTTTTCTCTGAAAAAATTGCTAATGCTAAAAATGCAGCCGCTGAACTCTTTAGAGTTGCGAAAAATCTAGCTAATCCAGCATGTAGACAGCCGGAAGAAGAAGCTTCACCAGAGTTTTGTAATATTTTATCAAATTATTTTAATGAAAAGATAGAAATTATTAGGAACAATATCAAAGTAGTAGATATTGAGGAATATTGTCCCATCTATGAAGGTACAAGATTCTCTAGTTTTGTGGACGTCTCTACTTTAGATATTCTGAATATCCTCAAGTCTCTTAGAGCCTCGTCCTCATCATTTGATCCTTGCATTGCGCAACTAGTGAAGGACGCCGCAGAGACATTGGCCCCCTTTATTGCCGACATTGTAAATACTTCCTTCTCCACTGGAACAGTGCCGGGTATTCTGAAGCGGGCTGTGATTATTCCCCTGCTGAAGAAAGCTAACCTGGCACGCTCCGTGTTGAGCAATAATCGTCCCATTTCAACTCTACCATTTCTGGCAAAAATCATGGAACGAGCCGCAGTGTGGCAAATTCAGCCCCATCTCGAGTCCAATTCCATTCTCGATGATTTTCAATCTGGATTCCGACCAGAAAGAGGTCCTGAAACCGCCTTGACCAAAGTCCAGGATGATCTACTCTGGGCCCTGGACAGAAATGAGGCTTCGGCCTTGGTATTGCTGGATCTGTCGGCAGCATTCGATACCATCGATCATTCTAGACTGCTTGATAGATTAGGGACTGTGGCAGGCATTGATGGTATAGCATTGGCATGGATGACCTCATTTCTGCTGGACAGGGTTCAGAGAGTAAGGCTGGGACTGCACTGCTCTTCTGATAGTCCCCTGTTCTGTGGAGTCCCTCAAGGGTCGGCGTTATCGCCGCTCCTGTTCAACATCTATCTGAGGCCTCTGCTATATATCATCCGCCGTCACAACCTATCTTTTCATGTCTACGCTGACGACACCCAGTTCTACATTCCTCTGCCCAGGGATGGGGGGGCACAGATAACTCTGGCCACCTGCCTGGAGGAAATTCAAGCCTGGATGGGGGCCAATTATCTTATGCTCAATGGCTCCAAGACTGAGTGCATGGTTTTATGCAATCAGCCATGGTCGGGCGGTTTCCCTACCTGGCCGGACTCGTTTTCATCGGTCCCAGTGCCAGTCACCCAGGGAATCATCTTGGACGAGAGATTGACGCTACGACCACAGGTAAACCAGGTGGTGAGTTCTTGTCACTTCCACTTGAAACTCCTGAGGTCGACTTTTTGCTTCATTGAAGAATCGCATAAGATCTCCATGGTCAATGCCATTATTGGAAGTCGATTAGATTATTGTAATGCTTTGTACCTGGGTTTACCTAATAACATCATGCACAAATTACAGCTTATTCAGAATGCCGCTGCGAGGCTACTCACGGGTGTTGGTCGTCGTGACCACATCACGCCATCGCTGAGAGCCCTGCATTGGCTACCCGTGAAGGAACGGGTTCTGTTTAAGACTGGATGCATGGTGCACAGGGCTACCCATGGCAAGGGGCCAGTGTACCTGCAGGAAAAATTCACCAAGTATGTGCCCAACCGTACCTTAAGGTCGGCTAATTTGGAAACTTTGGTGATTCCTAAATTTCGTAAGAAAAAATGCGGAGGGAGGACGAGTGCGGTCCAGGGAGCACAGTTTTGGAACTCCCTGCCTCTAAAATTAAGGCTTGAGAATGATCTTTTTAAGTTCAGGAAGCTTTTAAAAACTGAGCTTTTCAGTCTAGCCTATGGAATTACATAGGTTTTTATAGTTCTTTGATCTGCTACTATTTTAAATTTGATCTGTTCCGCTGCCTGTGTGTGTTTTTTTTGTTGTTGCTGTATTGTTCTCGGCGCATCGAGGCCTACGGGTAACTGACTGCGTTTTGTACTTTTTTGTACTTTTAAGAATTTTAATAAATAAATAACAACACTCTGAAGGCATCTAAAAAAAAAAAAATTTTCTTAAAGGACTAATGACTTTTTTTAAAACTACTGATGTAATGTTATATTTATGGGTGGAACTCCACTTTAAGCTAGAATTCTTAAATCATTTACACATTTATCTGTTAATCTCATTCTGCATATGCTTACATTCTATGTATGCATTGCCAAGTCTGGTTACCATGAGAAGAAAAACATAATTCTGCACAATACGTATAGTATATGCAATTTCTAATCAGATTAAAAATTTGATTTGTGACATTCAGTATAAATGAGCTAATGAGATAATTAAGAACTTTATGTGTCTGAGATCTAGGAATACTGTCATTTTGCTAGTGGGAAACATTAAAGACTTAAAAGTCAATCTATTTTGTCATTTCGGCACCATTCAATACTTTCCAGGAAAGATTTTCAATGCGACAGCAGCACGATAGTGCTTAGTAGACTATACTGTATGACCCCTTGAGTGTGTGTACAATACGCTGCCCAAGCTCATGACTTTTTTTTAGAAAAAAAAAAAAAATCACAAGAGTGATCCGACAACAGCCAGAAGTCCCAAAAGCGAGTGACTTCTGGGCAAAACCAGCGGCATCACAGTGCTGTCACCCATAATTAACAAAAAACTGTCAGACATCGGATGCCACAAGAATACAGAAAAAACAATGCTAGGAAGCTCTATAGGTTCTAAAAACACTGCAGGAAAAGTATAGAAAGATTTTATCAGTCGTGTATGCATGCCATTGCTGTTTTGCAATATCTACTCAGACTGGATTCTCATGTTTGGGTGGAAGTCAAAGGGTGACAAACATCCAAAATTGAGAAACCTGCTTTTGTTAGGAATTACCCTTAAAAAGCAAACAAGAAGAGATGGCTGCATTCTTTCTTTTTTAGGCTTTCTTCTATTTTCATCCACTGATGTGACCAGTAAAAGGTATGTTTTTCAAAAGAAGCTTTCTTCTAGATGTATCTGTTAACAAGGATGGGACAAACCATTTAACACTGACAGGGGTGCTTCCAATGATCAGCATTTATGTAAAACCTTTATCCCAAAAGGAAAAAAAACGGTTTGCTGTAACGGATTACAGTAAAGCCAGCCATAGATGGAGTTTATTTCTTTCCTGCAACCACAGAGGAATCCCTCCTGCCGAGCAATTATCTTCTGGCGGGGAAGCCATCCCCCGCTGGGAGGAGACAGCGATTATTGCTTGTGGCTATACGAGCTGCTAGTGATAATCCCACGTAAAATCTAGCAGGCTGGTTGTACCAAGTTGATCAACTTGGTACATTCAGCCTGCCCATACATGGTTCGAATCTTGTTCGGGTCCTGCTGAGCTGGCCGAGATTCAAACAGTCTATGGCCGGCCCAAGCTGAAATTTGCCTTCAGTTTGTTAGTGCAGCTACCACATCCAATGAGTGCTAAACTGCAATGCATTACAATTTTGGTTTGGGGTCTAAATATTAGAGATGCCCTGAAATTGTGATGGCCAAAATGTATGAACAGAAAAAAATGCCGATTGAAGGCGATGAAAAACGTACGCGATTTTTGCCATCATTTTACTGTGCTTTTTTTTTTATATAGGTCATGCGACTCAAAAAGCGCATCAAAAACATAACACCAGGTGTGTTATTGATGAGTTCCTGCTGCGTTTTCAATGCATTTCAACAGGGAGGTGTTCATTTGGTGTGGTCTTCCTAACTGACCAAAAATGTAGCAAGCAAGATTTTTAACACCACAACGGAAGAGCAACAGAGCAACAGACCAGTGTGAAGACACACATAGAATGTAAAGGGATGCTTTTCTCTTGAGCTTTTTTTTTTTTTTTTTTAAGAAAGAAGAGAGAACTGTAATTTGTGGCCAAGTGCATCCTGCATTTTTAGCACCAACATTTCTATTCGGTGCACCTTTATTTATTAGCTCTTTAGGTCTCCATTTACACAGAAGTTGGTTAAAAAAAAGAAACAGGAACACTTGCCAAGTACAACCAGCCTGTAGAAATTGCTATAGCACTATAACCGCTCATTTGCCGTCATATAATGGAGGTTACTGATGCATGTCTGCACAAGCATTTTAGCTAGCACAAGAACTGTCATCAATTCTGGGTGGATCAATATTAGGAAAAAATATATGTTTCATGCACACGAATGACCAAAAATGATGACATTACAATGTGTTGTAAGCACATGCTCTCTGGAAGAAGCATTACAACAAAACATAGGTTACTGAAACTACTACAGAAAGGATCAGGAAAGAAGTCAGACGAGGCAGCCAATGGTTTGTAGACATAAAAGAGGTTGCCAACACTTGGCCTGTTCAATAATAACATGGTTGTCCAAACAAACCAGCCAGACTTTATTCCTGTCACTAGATACAATATAAATGAAAAACATCACTCAGCAAAAAAAAAAAAAAAAAAAAAAAAAAAAAAGATTTCACACAGAAGCCAGATCAGGATCAAAGTGTGGGGTGTGTGGTTTGTGTAAAAGACAACACTGGGCTTCTCTTCTTCAGAGGCCAGCAACCTGCCATTGTGCTTTCCACAAGGCCCAGCAGGTAATAACCTTTGTCTGAGCCACTTAGTGCTTATTTTATTTTTTTTTCTCATTTTGGATAGGGTAAATAGGGTTAGATTTATAACCCAGGTCTGGTTTTTTTTGCCTTCTGTGTCCTGTTTGGGAAGTTTCCCTTTTCCTTTTTTTTTTTTTTTAAGTTTTGCTTTTACTTATAAATATATTGATAAAAGGCCAATTCCTTTGTTCTGGCCAGGTGTTATATTACACGCATATTTAGGGTATAACATGAAATATTATCACATACCCTAACCCCCCACACCCAAACACCTCCCACTTAGACCCCATTTCACACTGAGGTGCTTTGCAGGCACCTGAAAAGCACCCTGAAAGAGCCGCTGCGGTCTCTCTAGTGTGAAAGCCCAGAGTGTTTTCACATTGGAGCGGTGCGCTAGCAGGATGGTAAAAAAAAGTCCTGCTAGCAGCATCTTTGGAGCCGCGTGTATACCGCTCCATTGAAATTAATGGGCACAGCGCCTATAGTCAAAGTGTCGCTTTGCGGTGGTTTTAACCCTTTCTCATCCGCTAGCGGGGGGGGGGGTAAAAGTGCCCTGCTAGCTGCCGAATATCGCCGCAAAATTGACAGTAAAGCGCCGCTGAGAATAGCGGTGCTTCATCGCCGACGCACCCACCGCCCCAGTATGAAAGGCAAGGCTCTTCTCCATTTTTTCCATATATATTTTCCTATATGGGTGCATTTATTTTTTTTAAATATAAAATATGCTTTCAAGGAATAATATGGTCAAATAATATGTAGTTGCTGACCTGTAAAGCTTGGTTCATACATATGCAGGTTACAGTTTGTATATTATGGGTGAATGTTGCTTTTTTTTTTCAATATACATTTGATCCACTGAAGTCTATGGAAACAAAAGTATCTGGCCCTTTCCATAAAATGCACAGATGTGAATATGACCCATAGGAAACCATGTTAAAAATTGACTGCAGTGTGTTTCTGCAAAACTGAAAATGCACTAAAAATGCATAGGAGTGAACCAGGCCTAAGGATTCACACCTATGCATGTTGCTTTTTTGTGTTTTTGCAGTGCTTTTTGCGGTGCTTGCTGTGTTTGACGTGCGTTTTTACGGCAATTTGTGTTTCATTTTTTTTTTACATTCCTTTAACAACCAGCTATAAACAGGTAAAAAAAAAAAAAAAAAACGCAAAATGCAAGTCGCGGAAAAAACGCGGATGGATGCGGGTCCATTGAATTCTATTACTTTGCAAAACGCTGCTTTTTGCAGGAAAAAAAGTCCGACCCTTTCCAAAAACACAGAGGCACAAAAAAGCATTGCAAAATGCATAAAAAAAAAAAAGCATTAGTGTGAATGGAGCCTAAATGTTAGCAGATCAGGAGCTCCAATTTCATCCTCTACATGCATCTTCTGGGCAGGAAAAGACAGCCATCTAACATTTTACAGGGAGGTCAATAGCAGCCCTCACATTCCTTTACATCAATATTAAATGGCAGCCCTCACTATCCTTTAATCACTCAAGATCTAAAAACTCTGCATACCACCACATATACCCTGCAAGAACTCTAATAATTATCATTTCATGTTAAATGTCAAATAAAAAGACTCATTAACATTGTTTTTTCTACAAAGTTAAAACGTAGAACTCATTATTGCGTTTCTATTTGAGATTGTAGATCACATTTGTACACTACTTCTGTACAAATCAATAAAATATTTTGACAAGGGAGACTGTAGATCACATAATTAGCAACATGCAAGAGCTCGAGATAGTGACTTTTTTTTTTTGCAACATAAAAAAAAAAAAAAAAAAAAAAAAAAAATAAAGCCCCTCAGGAAGTGTTCCTTAATAGACATTTTTTGCCGAGAAAAATGATGAAATCTAAATTGCGATCGGCAAGATCGGTAGAAGTATAGGTACACATACAGTTTATCATTTCTTAGGGTGACAAATACTAGAGAGCTGTTTCTCCACGTCACAAGCAACACGTTCATGTCAAAATAGCCCCAAATAACAGAATTTCCAAACAGCAGCTACAAACTGCTAAATACAAACAGTTGAATTGCGCACACGTGAACTTTAACTGTCAAAGAATTTGTAACTCTGTTCAGCCACTATTGTGATGTGTACATGCATGTTACATTCACAACAGAGCAGAGTGATTTTCAAGTGTACAGGCGGACCCCTACTTACAAACGGAGGGAGACAACAGGAAGCGAGATGAAATCTACCCCTACTGCACTTGAAATTGCACTGGAAGTGCAGTCGCTGTAAATCTGAGGGGTAGCTCTGCTGATTTTATTATCCAATCATGTGCAAGCCAAAATGTTGTTTTTTAATTTTCCTTGCATGTTCCCCTTAGATCGACTGCACTTCCAAGTGCACTTGTAGTGCAAAGTGGATTTGCCTTTAGTAAATAACCCTCACTGTGTGTTGTCGGTCTGTGTCCTAGTGAATCTAATGGGAGGAGTGGTTTCATCATCAATCAGCTGCTGCACTCGCAGGGCTTTAACCACTTGCCTACCAGGTCATGCTACACTGTACCCAAACAAATGTGTTATTTTCTTCACATAAATAGAGCTTTATTTTGGTGGTATTCAATCACTGCTGGGTTTTTTTTTTTATAAAAAATAAAAAAAAAGACCAAATATTTGGAAAAAAATAATAATGTTTTTACTTAGTTTCTGTCAGTAAATTTTATAACCAAGTAATTTTTTGCCTTCACGGATGGGCGCTGATGAGGCGGCACTGATAGGCTGAGTTGGTGGGCATTGATGAGGAGGCACTCATATGCCGCACTTATGGGCACCGATAGGTGGCATTGATGAGCACTGATGGACACTGTTAGGTGACATTGGTGGGCACTAATAGGCAGTACTGGTGGGCGACACTGATGGGCATTGATGGGCAGCACTGATAGGCATTGCTAATGGGCACTGATTGGTGGCACTTGTGGGCAGTGGTGAGCACTGATTGCTGGCACTGTTGGGCACCGATTGGTGACACTTAATTCATATACTGTAATCAGGGCACTGATGATCAGTGCCCCGAGTACATTCCTATATGTCCTCCTGTGAGGAGATGTCGCTGATCGCCGGTTGGTCACAGCCGATCACATGGTTAATTAGCCGTGGACGCGGCTCTTTACAGAGATCAGGGTCGCGCCGTGTCCGTCACATGACGTCGTCCCAGAACGAGAGCCGCACTGCTCTGCCGCCATTTGACTCAGTTAATGAGTAAAGTTACAGGGTCTGCATCCCTTTAGGGCTCTTTCACACGAGCGGTCCACCCGACAGTTACCGCTTTGCTCAGCGGGGGAATCGATCTGCTGATCAGGCGGATGACAGGTCCGTCTCTGCTCACTGTGCTGAGACAGACCTTTCAGATAAAAATGGCCTGTCCATTTTCATCTGATCCCATTCTCCAGACGGATGGAAAATAGGGTTTCCATCAGTTCTGTATTTCACGGACAGCGCCAATATCCCCTGCACCATAGGAGTGAATGGAGGCTCCGATCAGGTCCACATAAATAACTCACGGTCACCCGAACTCAAATTGGTGGTGTCGCCTGGGCGTGACACATGTTTTGCAATTGTTTAGAAATGGAATATTACTGTCTTTTGAGAACCTGAAGGATAGCTATGGCGTAGAAAACAATTTTTGTTTTCGTTTTTTTTTATTTTTTTTTAATATCTTTTGTTCCGTCCTGCTATCCGGATGCAGTTTGGGTTCCTGACTCTGGAGCTCACGGAATCCCCTTTGGAAGATATTTCATCTTAAACAGAACTTACCAAGTTGGTCACTACTTTCTTTGGCTATCTTCAGTTGTCCTGGGCTAGTCCCTTTCAGATAGCCCACCGCAAATGGCTTACGTTGTTGCCTGTGCTCTGAGGAGGCCACAGATGAGTGTTTTCAGAATATCATTAGTACAGCAGATCAGTTTATTCAATTCAAGTTCATTACACAGCGGCCAAATTGGCTCGTATTGGAAAGGGGTCTGCAGCCGTTTGTTATCGTTGTGAACTTGCTGAAGCAGATACCCTCTATATGTTTCGGAACTGTCCAGGACCAACAATCTTCTGGTGTAATTTATTCTCTTTCTTTGAGCAAAAGATTAATCTCCCAGTACTGCAGACCACAGAACACAGACTCTAGGTATTTTAAATGACTTTGTTTATAGGACTCCTGCTCAAATTCTATTACGCATGTTCTATGCACGAAAACTAATCTTGTTGCGCTGGAAGGAAGCAAATTCACCTACAGCTCAACAGGTTTATCGTATGGTAAATGGGGATCTGCCGAAGTTTAAACCAATATACATTAGTAGGGCAAGTCCAATAAAATTCAGTAAAATTTGTCAACCATGGTTAGTTGCTGGGGGCAAGGTCTTGTCATCTCAACTAAATTGATTTTTGATGCCCCAATTCAGTTAACTTAAACAGGTTATAAATTTGTAGTTCTGTCTGAATTCTCTTTTTTGGTCCTCTTGTGGCATGTTGGGAGGACTGGAGGTGCGCGTGCTTGTGAATGTGTTTCTTTATTTGGAATTTAGAACAGGGGTCGACAAATCCCGGGCGCCAGGTCGCCATGGCGACAAGAAATAGGGTCCTGGCGACTTGGCTTGGAAGGGGGGGGCAAAAAATAAATAAATAAAAAAATTTTTTGTGAGCTGGCACCATCTGGTGGTGAGCCGTTGGTATTACAAGTTATTACCACTAGATGTGTAAGCTGGCGCCATCTGGTGGTGGCCGTTGGTATTACAAGTTAAACAGCAATTCTAATGTAATTTTTCACTATTTTCACTGCCATCTTCTTCCCTCTAATTAGAACCCCCAAACATTATATATATTTTTTGTCCTAACACCCTAGAGCAGGGATATGCAATTAGCGGACCTCCAGCTGTTGCCAAACTACAAGTCCCGTCATGCCTCTGCCTCTGGGTGTCATGCTTGATGCTGTCAGAGTCTCGCTATGCCTCATGGGACTTGTAGTTTGGCAACAGCTGGAGGTCCGCTAATTGCATATCCCTGCCCTAGAGAATAAAATGGCGATCGTTGCAATACTTTGTCATACCGTATTTGCGCAGCGGTCTTGCAAGCGCACTTTTTTGGGGGAAAAATTACACTTTTTTAAATTAAAAAATAAGACAACAGTAAAATTATCCCCATTTTTTTTAATATTATGAAAGATAATGTTACGCCGAGTAAATTGATACCCAACATGTCACGCTTCAAAATTACGTCCGCTCGTGGAATGGCGTCAAACTTTTACCCTTTAAAATCTCCATAGGCGACGTTTAAAAAACTCTACAGGTTGCATGTTTTGAGTTAGAGGAGGTCTAGGGCTAGAATTATTGCTCTCGCTCTACCAATCGCGGCGATACCTTACATGTGTGGTTTGAACACCGTTTACATGTGCGGTCGCTGCTCACGTATGTGTTCGCGTCTGCACGCAAGCTCGTCGCGACAGGGCGCGTTTTCTGGCTCCTAACTTTTTTAGCTGGCTCCTAGATTCCAAGCAAAATTTGTCAACCCCTGATTTAGAACATATATGACATGTAACAGGATGACCCGGGACACCCAGAGACTTTGTGAGGATGGGGGATACTCCTGTGTCAGCGTCACTGATAACTCTTGGGTCTGAGTCCACCCTGTGCCCTTTGGGCATGGGGTGGCAAGTGAGTCATAATTCATGTATTACATGAGATGGGACATTAATAATAGTTCATATTGCAGGATGTCTTCAGATATCACAAGTTGTTGGCTTATTCAATGTGGGGGACACATTCTTTTGAAAGGTGTTAGTTGCATAGACTCCTAAGATATTCCAGTAACCATTGTGTAAGGCTGTAGAGGTGTTAATCCAGGTTTGCTCCCAGACCTCTAATTATGTATGCTAAATACTGTTAACATGTTAAATAAGGCTGGCTCTTGAAAGGCCTTTAATTGTGTGATAACACGGTCTAAAGCCTATTGATGCTCAGAGGTGTGAATAGGTGTCAAGCTGTATGCGGAGACGGAACGTCTGCCTAGGGAACTCAGTGTGTGATGGTGTTTTGTTTGTTATGCTGTTAATGAAGGAATGTGCAGTGATTAGACGATAACTATAGGCCGGCGCCGAAACGTTTAGAATGTTTAGTAATTAGCCTTAGTGTGTGATTAGGGGGGTGGAGATCTCATTGTCCCTTTGAATACTGTCACATGATTGTAACTGCATAAAAAGCTGAGAAGAAACCATTAAAGTCATCATTACATTTGGAACAAGTACAGAGCTGTGTGTCTCGTCTTGATTCTGGGCAAATGGGATGTCTGTTGGACGGTTGGAGTGTCGATAAGCTGTCGTGGGGTGATGGAAGGTCGTAAACGGTGGTGACCGTTACAACATCCTTTGAACAGGCTTCCTGTGTGGGGTCTATTATGTTAGCATTTGGGCTGTCCTGAGTAATATATGTACACTCTTTGTACACACCGCATCTTCATGTATATTTTATAACAATTGTGATGCCTGTGTGTACCGTTTTATTTGTTAGGTTTATGAAAAAAAAAAGAAAACAAGGTGGGGGGAAAAAAAGTATTTTTTTGTTCATTTTCAGGTGTTCTCATTCAAGTCTATAGGACCCGTTTCTGCCTTAAAAAATGGCTCATCTACTGTAGCTTTTAGAGTGTACAGCTACAGGCATGTGAACAGCTAGCAATGAAATATTGAACGTTCAACGTTTTGTAGTTCCGAAATGGGGCCAAGTTATAAAAATGTGTCTACTTTTCACTCCCAAGCTTGGATGGCCAATAAGGCACACAGCACACCTGGTTGGCCCCTACTACTGCCCCTCTGTCCCACTTTGTGGTTTGCTGTGCAAGTGATGGCAGAACACAGGATGACTTACATACCTTGCGTTACGATGTTACAGTGCCATTTATTTCGAATAGCACCCAACACATTTAGGTAATGCCCCTGTGCTATAGAATAACGTGTGTTGCAGTGCTCTGCATTACAAAACACGATTCATGTATGATTTTTACCACGTTATGGTGCACTAGAAGTCCATTCATTTTCAATAGGTTGCCCTAATTCAACACAAAGTATTAAATAGACCCTGAATCAAGACAGAGTCAGGTACTTATAATCAACAAGTATGACAGTTGGTGTTTGTAAAAATTCATCTTTTTAGATGATTTTTATAGAAACTTACAGCTGCTTTAAATGGTGCTTTATCTGCCTGGAATTTATCTTTAGTACAATAATTCTTTATACAGACCAAATTATACTTCTTTTTCCTTTTATTATGCTGGCAATAAAAAAGGCACACAAAAGTGATTTCACTTCCATTCAGGACATGAGCGTATGCCTTCCTTTTATCCTTTTTATTATAAAAAAAAAAAAAAAAAAAAAAAAAACACACATTTAAAAGGTCAGTAACATGGGAGATATAAACACACTGTAAAAGCAAAGATGTCAAGGCAATAAGCAAGTTACAAATAAGATGGTTGTATCAAAGTAAATGAGAACAAGCAGGCCCAGTTATTAAGGGGTCACTATGGATGGGCCAGCGGCCACACACAGAACCAGAGTCTAATGAGGAGATATCCATCATGATTTATGAGCTGTAAAATGCTTGTACCAGATAAACAAACCACAGTTTCATCAGTCTCTCCATATAGTCTGACCTTTACCACCTTAAAAAAAGACATTCAATCATGAGGAAAGGAGAGCGAGAGTAAAAAAAAAGCCAGTCAGGAAAAAAGAATATACTGGTAGCAGAGTCATCACACTGCCTGTGAAGTTGATAGGAGTTGGGGGGGGGGGGGGGGGAGGAAGCACTTAGTAATATTTCCTAGTAATTTAATTCCACACATTTTTATTTCAACTAAACTGAACTCAAAACATATTACATATAGTGTTAAACCCTAAAAAAAGCACATTGATTTTTTTAACTTATATATATATATATAATTTATTTATTTTTGTTACATAGTCTCACAGTTTCAGAATCTAGTCTATGAAACCAGATTCTCAAAATGTGCAAAATGGATGAGTTTAGGCAAGGTTTTCTTAGCGTGGAACTACACTGCATCCGAGCTCCAAAAAGCAAAAAAATGCCATTCAATTCATTTTTAAATATTCAAAATAAAACTGCCCCATCCATCCTTTTAATCATGGTTTATTTGGCTGGGAACAAACCCCCCCCCCCCCCCCCCCCCCCCCCCCCCCCAGCATTTCACTCCCTTTGACACTCATCCCCTCCTGAAGACTCCTGGGATGTATGACATCATTTGCCTAGGCCTGGAAACCCAGGAAGTACCTGAAGAAATGTAAGAAAAAAATATATATATATAGGTCAATACTACACAAGGACTTAATATAATCAAAGTTGACTTAGAAAGTGAAGTTACGCTTTAACAAAAGGTTCTGTATGAATTACGCAGGGGGTTAATGCCTTGAAAAGCCTTTCTGTCCCTTGGGACAGGTTGACATCAGGAGCCGTACTCTAGTAAAGGTTCCGATGTCATCAAAGAAAGCGTGCAAGACAAAAAGGACTCTACTACTCAAGCCTAGGTCTGAGGTATCTGTGGCCACTCAAAGTTATATCTGATCAGCTTTTCCCCCCCACCCCATCTCCTACTACAGTATATCTATTAGAGGTCGACCGATATTTGGCCGTTTTTAAGAAATCGGCATCGGCCGATTATTGTAAAAAATTTGGCCGATTTTCGGCTGCCACGCTAAACCCCGCTCCACGCTGCTGATAGCCTGTGCGCCGAACCCCAGCACCGACCCCCCCCCCCCCCCTACCTCGGCAGGCTGTAGCAGAAGAAGAAAGCAAACACGCGTCAAGCCCGAGCAGCTGCAGTAGCTGTCTGTGACTGAGAAGAGATCACACTTGTAAAGTTTCCTGCATGCTGGGATGGTGGCGAGATCACTGAACACGGGCTCTAGGCTACGGCTGGAGATAAGGAAGAACATGGAGACTGGCAGCCTGATACTGGGGCAATGTATTCATATTATCTCTGATAAGTGCCTCAGCTCTCTAGTGATTGTACATAGTGCTCAACTCACGTGGGAGCTCACAGGTGTCATCTAATAGCAGTGCTGGAGGGAACAGTGTGTACATGTCAGAGCACACCCCTCTCCTGTATACACACTCATATTACATACTTCTACACACACACACACACACACACACACACACACACACACACACACACACTATATATATACACACACACACACACACACACACACATATAAATATATACACACATATACATATACACACACACACACACACCTCTCCACAATGCATCCCCCACCCACGGCCAGCTCCATCTATCTATCCATCCATCCATCCCCCTCCACAAAGCATCCCCCACCCACAACCAGCTCCATCCATCCCCACCCACCGCCAGCATCATCCATCCATCCCCCTCCACAACGCATCCACCGAAAGCACCATCCATCTATCCCCCTCCACAATGTATCCCAATCCAAAAATCGGCCCAAAATATCGTCCGCAAAAATCGGCATCCTATAATCGGCCATCGGCTGCCCCGATTTCTAAATATCAGCATCGGCCAGAGAAAAACCCATATCGGTCGACCTCTAATATCTATTCTACATGGATGGAGATCCTAACGCAACCTGGAATCCGTTCTAGTACTTTCTGCACTGGACTCCTAACTATTTTACTTTGGATACCATCTGGGTGGCAGCATCATTTCATCTTTATTAGATGAAGGTTGAGTCAGTATTCCCAACCACAACAGCCTCTTTCACACTCAATTTTTGTCAGGTAAATAAAGTACTCTGCTTGCAATTCTCTGATTCGCTTTGTCTACGATATATTAAAAAATGATTCTGCGAGAAATGACCAAGGCAGAAAGTCTTTATGCACATGCTGCTGCTGTATTCCTCTATCAGCATGAATCACTTCTGACAAGGTTTTCCTGACACCAAGAGAATAAAAGGTGACAGGGGAAGGAGCTCCAGCTGATTGACAACCTCAGCTCTGTTCCTGTGAGCTGTGCAAAGGGTGTGCGTCTCGTCCCTCCAATTAGCTCTCAGAGCTCTTTACTGAGCTCTGCAGAGTGTAATTTCAGCGCAGACGAGCTTCATAAAATTCTGCACTTTGAATGGATGTAGATAAAAGAGAACTGCAGATAAACATGTACAACTTATGTAGGAGGATTTGTTTATTCTCTGTGTATTACCCCGAGGCCAGTCAGGGTGGGTTTACAACCACTTTAAAAGGTGGTCAAACATCTTTCCATATGATCATTTAACGGGACTAAGAGGTTAAAACAAAATAAAAGTTGTACAGCAAACAGCTGCCATTTTATCAATTAAGTGAGCTCAATCAATTTGGACAAAAGAATCGGTAATGACCGAATTTGAACAAATATCCACATGTGTCAAACAACCATATTGTTTCTGCATAGATTTTCATATACAACTGATGGATCACAATATCATTTTATATTTTTAGTCAAATATAAAATGCATAAAACTCTATAAAGTGTGCTTTGCATCCTTCAATAGTAAATCGAGGATAGATCACTTGTCTGCGATTGCTTATATCTGCACTGATCACAAATTCCTACAGTTAAAGGAGAGAACAGCTTACTGATTGTTCCATCCACTGCCAGTCATATGTCTAACACCCAGACACTGGTCACATGGCCTTAAAAATAAAACATTAATGTACACAAATTCAGCACTGAATGAATTTCTTCCATATTTGTGACTAAGGCTACATTCACACCTGAGCGTCGGTCGTTCGGTCGTTTTTTCCGGCGTTTTCATGCTTATTTGCGCATTTGCATACAGCGTCATCCGACGTTTTTGTACTTCGACGTTTTTTATTTTAGCCAATAGGAAAAATTATCATCTTTTCATCACTTGTTGGTAGATTTTTTTAATCTTCTGCCTGGGTGAAATGTTCTATTGATTAAAGAGACGAAATGCCCGTAGCAAATGCTCGTTGTCACGCTAGTCGCTTGAATCGAGCGTTTCCATTACTTTCTATGGGAAATGGAACGCTCAAAAACTACCAAACCGCCCGACAAAAAAGGGTCCGCAACTTGTTTGAGCTTCAGGCGTTCGACGTCAGGCGTATTGGAGTGGAGGTGTGAACCATCTCCATAGGGAATAATGTATTTTTTTCCCCTCTAGCGTTTGAGCGTCGCACTTCAGGCGACAAAACGCTCAGGTGTGAATGCAGCCTTAATATGAAATGATGCTGCCACCCAGATGGTATCCAAAAGTAAAATAGTTAATAGTCCAGTGCAGAAAGTACTAGAACCGGTTCCACAGGTTGCGTTAGGATCTCAATCCATGTATTGGCAAAAGGATGGAAGAATAGATATACTGTAGTAGGAGATAGGAAAAAAAGATCAGATATAACCGAGTGGCCACAGAGACCTCAGACCTGGGCTTGAGTAGTAGAGTCCCTTTCCATCATCGCCACAATAGGGTCCCCATTGTCTCTTCCCATTTATTCTACATATTTCTTTTCATTATTGAGGATCTAAAAGCTGTAGCACACTTCCTTTAGGTTAACAATGGTGCCAAAGAGAAGAGGCAGCCAACACCACCAGCAAATGTAGATCACACCTAATGTTTCTGAGTAAGGGCTCTTTCACACGGAGCGGATCCGTATTGATCCGCTCCGTTAGCCTGTTTGGCTCAGCGGGGATTCCTCCGTAAATCCCAGCTGAGCTGTCGGCGGACAGGGCGGTCCCCGCACACTGTGCAGAGACCGCCCTGTCTTTCCTCCGCTCTCCCCTATGGGGAATCGGATGAATGCGGACCGTGTGTCCGTATTCATCCGATCCGTTTTGCCGGACGGAAGAAAAATAGGGTTTTCTTCCGTCCGCAAAAGCGGATCTTTGCGGACGTGGATGGTTGCGGACGTGGATGGTTGCGGACGCGGATGGTTGCGGACGCTAGCGGATGCATCATCCGCTAACGTCTGCAATCCCATAGGGATACATTACAAGTCCGTAAACGAACTTGTAATAAATGGACCGTTTGTCCGTACGTGTGAAAGGGCCCTAATACAAGAAATTGGGTGAGCTTGTGTAGTACAAACTTCTGAAATATCATAAATAAAAAGAACATTGCTTTTTTAAAACTATTCTTAAAAAGGAGCTGCTGATTACAAAATACATTTTGCTATTCCAATAACAAATTAGGGCTACTTGATCATCGTCTGCAATTTTATGATATCTGGAGCCCCTGGATATATTACCATACCACAGTCTCATTCTGAATGAAGATAGCCCACAAATATGCAGTGGAATCAAACCCATAATACCTTCCTCAAAAAAGGTGTGTGCTTCTGTTCTACCATGGACACCCCCCTTCCTCCCCTCATTTTTCCATCTTGTGTGGTTTTCTTTCCAACGTTTTCCTTATTCTTTGATATCTACTTCATTTATCTCTTCTACACAGCCCAGTAGTTGTCGCCTGCAGTAATGGAGCACTGCCATACTGTACTTCTAGTATTTTCTACATGCATCTTCTTGCCAATCTGGTGGGCCAAGACTGCTTACATTTGTATTTCATGTACCTTTGGGCCCCGATTTTTAAGAGGACACCTTTTCTGCAACAATTAACCCGCCACTATAGAAAAAAAGTTGGTATAGTATTTGTGGCTAAAATAAATCACACACACACACACACACACACACAGGCTGGTGCTCAACATTTTTTTTTTTTGGGGGGGGGGGCACACACAAACTGAAAAATTCAACTGTTAGTAATGCAGGACTGTAAATAGCCATTTATCAGGTGATTATCATTACTGCTAGATAAAACTGTGCCCATCATATACAGCCTCACTGTGCCCATCACGGTGGGCCAATAACATCCACATTTCAGGTAAAATAAAACCACTTTACATCAGCTGTCCCCATCAGAGTCCCCCCTTTACATAGAGCTGTCCCCATCAGAGTCCCCCCTTTACATAGAGCTGTCCCCATCAGAGTCCCCCCTTTACATAGAGCTGTCCCCATCAGAGTCCCCCCTTTACATAGAGCTGTCCCCATCAGAGTCCCCCCTTTACATAGAGCTGTCCCCATCAGAGTCCCCCCTTTACATAGAGCTGTCCCCATCAGAGTCCCCCCCTTTACATCAGCAGCAAAACAAATACTCTTGCGTACAAATGTGTTGACCAGGCGATTCAAAGTTCAGAAGGGATATTATCTCAGGCCTTGCTGCCCTCCAGTCAAAAAAGCAAATAGGAAAAAAAAAAAAAAAAAAAAGAGGGCGCACCAGCCTTGTGCATTATCCTTTGATATATTAAAAGAAGTATTAAAAAACTACTCACAAGCATGGAAAGAAAACCACAATATAACAGTCTTTGGCTTGTGGCAATCCATCTACTGATATCAGTCCACAGATCCTAAAAAGAGGACGTGCGAACCACTGCTGGATGACGCGTTTTGAAGGGTTACCTTCTTCCTCAGAGCCTCTTTAGGATCTGGAGACTGTTACCAGTACACTGATTGCCACAAGCCAAGTTATATTGTGCATTTCTTTCCATGCTTGAGTAGTTTTTAATACTTAATTTTTAATAAATATATATCAAATAATGCAAAAGGCTGGTGCAGCCTCTTTTTTCTATTTTCCTCCTTTACATCAGATGTCCCCATCAGAGTCCCCCTTTACATCAGTAATTTTTTTTTCAGTTTCGCTGTATACGGAAAAAACAATAATTTTGCCGAGTTACACAATGTATAAAACCAGGTCAGAACCATAGTCTCTTTTCTAAACTTTAGAAGTTCAGCAGGTTATAGCCCTGTAAATGTGGCTTTTGTGCTTTATTAGCACTGCCAAACATCAGCGGTAAATAATTCAGCAAGCACTTAAAACAAGCAAACACATAAATGTCTTTTGTTCTTTTTAATTCATGTTTCCACTCAGAGTTAAATAAGCGTTTACATCTTTTAATTGTGATAATAGTTTTGCCCATGGCATCATGGGAGTCCATATAATTAGGAGTAGATTAACCCTTTCAGCGGTAGTGACTGAGCAGACGAACAAACACGGGTAAAGGTTTAATTAATTGGGAGGTTATGCTGCATTAGATACTATGGGCATGCTCACCAGCTAATGATAGGGCGAACAAGGGGAAAGAGCAAGAATCCATCTAGAGAATGAAGAAATGAATGGAAACGAGATGACTAACTACACAATCTGCCTTGGTAACGTGGGCAGACAAGAGTAGCAATTTTCATTATATGACAATTAAATACAATAACTTAAAAAGGTCAAAGTTCTTTATTCTTGATGATTTCTACCTGTAACGTGTACTGTGCAATCGCTTTTTTTGTTATATAACCCTGTTCCTGCTGCTGGTTGTCTTGGGGGATCTTTGCAAGAAACAGCTGAATGAAAGCACGCTACGCTTACAGGCGCCTCGAGAAGAGGAGTGTAGAACCTATAGTCCCTGAAAGAAGAGTGGTCTATATGACAAGCTACAAACCTACAGAAACCCTTAACTCGATTCAAAAACAGTTTTGCCTTTAGTTCCACTTTAAAAGCAGACCCCCACCTTTCTCAGCTGCTATCCCCAAAAATACATTGAACCCACCACCTGCATTGTGAATTTTAGGTGATGAAACAAGTTATTACAGGAATGTGTACAAAGTTTGGTAGTATGCACTGGGGACAAAATGCTATCCGATTTCAGATTAATTTATTATAGGAGTCTACATAGTATTTAATGATGAATAGGGACAAGTCATTGGTGCTGGTCATACTCAGCCATGTTACCATAGTAACCAGAGTATCTCATACCTTATTTGACTTTGATAAATATTCATCTGGAAAAACTCTGCTAAAATATATATTTACTTAGACCAATCGGGAATGTTTTTCCTGTGCAGCTATTTTCACACAGGGTACAGAATGAACAGCGTTTGTCACCAAGCAATCTAGGTTACCGCAAGTGAAATTACATCTCTCTGAAACTCGTCTTTCCTAGAGTTCCTTCCTATAATGCAACAAATCCATGGATCAGTGCATTGGACTCAAATCATTACTGACATCACCAACCCTTACTGTACCCTACAACCTAACTAATCTGTATCATCATAAAGCTAAGCCAACATTCCAGTTCATAAATGCTGACCTCCAGACAAACTGCTAAATACACAACTGACTTGCAGAATGCATAAAAAATAATTTTGCTAGGCAAAAGATTTTAACCCTCTGCCAATCTTGTGATAAAGACACCCTTGCCAAACAACACAGCCAGGTCCTGGGCCTCTCTATACAAGAAGAGCAGCTTAATCAAGAACACACCCTTGCCTGCTGATTGGATGGTGAAGGAACAGCAGCACACGGATTCGTCATCACTAATTAATGATGTTTCGATGAATACACAACTGCATTAATTGGCCTATTAGGTGTGTCTGTGGTCAATAGAAGGAGCTGAAGCTCCGAGAGCATAGTCTGCTAGTCCATCCTCTCCCATTGTGACAGTTCCCCAGGATGTGTTCCTGCAGTCTGCAACGTCATTTCCGTGCGCTCCGCGCTGGTTCCGGTCTCCTTCCTGGTGGCCACAGTACATACTGCAGACCTCCAAACAATACAGCCACGCACAGGGACCTTTCCCGGGACCACCTACACAAATGAGCCTATTATCTTACCTCTTGTAAGTGTGTATGCATCTTGCCCTTTTGTTGACTTTTACCTATAGGCAAGCCTAGAATAAGGCTCTCGGCTCACTCTCACTATCCAGATTATATTGCCTCCCATTCTCGTGTTCGACATAATGCTCAATTTCTATTTAATAAATTCCACTCCACACTTAGACCCCAGATCTGTCCCTAAAGAGTACCTGTGACATGCCTATTGAAGTCACAAAGGATGTTTACATTCCTTGTGACAGCAATAAAAGTGATATACAAATTAAATTATTAAGTGCCCCCGCCCCCCTGTGCTCTGGTGCGAACGCACATGTCTGTCCCACACGCAGACAGCAATTGCCCCCCCACACATGAGTTATTACCATGAAGATCAGATCCCGGGCAGTAATTCTATCACCAGAACTCCTGTGTAAAGCCGCATGCAATTCGCATCTATGTGAACCCAGACTAACTCTAAAGTGGTAAGGCTTTTAAAGCATCACCTACTGACGGTAAAATTTACATTGTTGGTCACTGTAGCACAGGCGTGCACAATTTTAAAGCATTGCATTTATCTACTTGGCATAACATCATCTTTTATATTGCACCAAAATGTTGAGCATTAAAAAAAAAAAAAAAACACAGCTGCGCATATACCCTGTGACAAAAAGAAAAATAACAAAACCCACCATTTTATTCTCTAGGGCCTCTGCTTAAAAACAAAAAAAATATATACAAAAATTATATATATATATATATATATATATATAGTTTGGGGGTTCTAACACATTTTCTAGCAAAAAATACAGATTTTGATATGTACACAAAAGGTGTCAGAAAAGACCTGGGGGGTCAAGTAGTTAATCTGGGTGTTCTTGAAGTTTAAAAAAAGGGGATCCCCACACAATTACTTCCCTGAATTCTGTGACATATATGTCCTGAGAGTAGACCCTGCTGTGTCACACATGTCACAGAGCCTGCTTTCTGTACTACAGAGGTGCTGAGAGGAGGATTTCAGGAAGCAGAGTCGGTACAGGAATCACTGCCTGTAGGCAGCAAAGCAACATGGGATATAGTCCTTATAAAATTGAAAGTAAACCACAAAAGGGATGCTGCAAAGCACACAGAGAATTAAAGAAGTTGTGTAAAAATAAAAGTGGACCAGCAGACAGGCAGAACTCTCAACATGAGGATGCATTCACACCTGCGAATGCACCCGCACCCCACCAGTAGTTGCCGGACCCAACCCCATTGAAAGCAATGGGAAATGGCCGGCTCCCACATCCAATTGAGCTACTTGGATGCTCATGCAGTGATTGGCTTTGAGGGCAGCAGACAGTCTGCATCCATAGCTAATCACTTGCATGTGATCGATTCATGAGAGATAAGCGAGAGGTCACAAATTCGCCCCCGGAATGCACCTACGAAAGGTGATCTATTAACCAAATTTGAATTGAATTGTCAAATATCGCCATGGTCTGTATTACAATGCAGACGGTTTAAAATAAAATTGTGTGCTGTGACCATAACTTAGTTAAATCTTATTGGGAGTCTGTTGCTGGTGACATGGTCTCTTTAAATATGTTTGAACAGAGGGGTCTTCTCTGCTTACAACGATCATTGTTCACCTTACCACAGTTAGAGAAATAACAGAATAACCTTCTGTAGGGATATATACAGTATTGCATTTCATAAGCAAAATGATTTCTGAAAATTCCATTTCCAAAGTGTCCGCTTAGTTTTGAAAAAAAACATCTTCTTGTCTAGAAATTACACATGTTTACATGGTATCCAGGCTGCAAATCAACACAGGATTTTTAAAACTACATCCATCCTACCACAATGCCCAGCCCAACCCTCATAAAAACACACCAAGAAAAACTTGACAGGAACTCCATCAATCAAGAACGAAAAAAAAACAAAAAAAAAAACAAACACACAACTCCTAATATATTAAGTGTGGGAAACTGGAAGAACCGGTTCCACATAGAGAACTTAAATCACTAGCTGACATTTTACCATGTATTTTTGGAATGTGATGTCAATGGGCACTTATCCCGATCTATTTTCGTTTTAAAGTCATTAGGCCTAAATGGCATGCTTGTTTATGCAAGAGAGATGAATAAAATGAATGGATAAATATACAATATAGAAGATTATTATTTTAAAACACAAGCACCATTCCTCTCACATGCCGACCTTGCAATATAGGGACTATAAGAAGCTGATGCCAGGGCAGATTCCATTACTTACAATGCTTACATTTAGAAAAAGATGTTTAATGTATTCATTTGTGCATTTTACATATGCCTAAAGTTCAGCTTCAAAATGTCTAAGGGCCCTTTCACACGGGCGGATCAGTAATGTTCCACCTCTGTGTCCGCTTTGCTCAGTGGGGATCCTCCGTAAAATCCCCGCTGAGCCGTCGGCTGACAGGGCGGTCCCCGCACACTGTGTAGGGACCGCCCTGTCTTTCCTCCGCTCTCCCCTATGGGGGGGGGGGGGGGGAAATCGGATGAACACGGACCGTAAGTCCGTATTCACCCGATCCGCCAGACGGAAGAAAAATAGGATTTTCTTCCGTCCGAAAAATCGGATCTTTGCGGAGGCGGGTGATTACGGGTGTCAGCGGATGGTCATCCACTGACACCCGCAATCACATAGGGACCAATGTATGTCCCGTTTTCATCCGCAACGGATGGATGAAAATGCAGACATACGGTCCGCACGTCTGAAAGGGGCCTAAGGCTTGCCACAGCAGTTCAGCGGGCTGAACGAAAGAAACGATTCCCTCATCCACACAATCAAGGTGGATGAAGGAATAATCCCGCAGAAAGAAGGACTCCAATGTCAGAATACACTAATCATTGGCTGCAGACCAGGGGCTTCTGTCGTAGAATGAGAAAAATCAATCTGTCCAATGAGAAGGAGACAACGGCTCTTGTGCACACCACTGGATCGGGCTCAGGCAAGAATAAGGGGGGGGCAGTAGAAGAGAAGTATGCGATTTGTTTTATTTGTATAAATCGGACCCGATTCACCCCTGAAAAAAAAAACGGAACAGGGACGCACCAGACCCCCTGCTGCGAGCCGCTATGCAAATAGTGTGAACACCTTACATCATTCTCTGTCTTGTTACTAATATTAAAAATTAAATCTCTGAAGACAGAAAACCCCTTTCAGTCATTAGGAACACACTGGGCCTCTATGCTGTATTTGCTGATCATTTGAAGAATGGAAAAAATTGGGCTTTTCTGAAATCTAAACTAAATTTAGGCAGCAATGAAGAAATAAAAAGAACAGAACAGAAGCTCTGATAAAAGTAATATCTAAAAAAAAAAAAAAAAAAAAAATCCAGAAAAGTGAACCGGGGGCTTAAGACAGTTATCTACATACACAGTCTATATCTATACCATCATGTTTCAACAAGTTCTCACATCAAGTGACTTTTTTCTTTTTCTTCCTGCAAAACACAGAAGTTTCTTACACACTCAATAACTACTAAGCTGTCTGATGTTACATAAACCAAGTAAGGAGCTTTACAAATAACAAAATAAGTTCTGCAAGCTCCTCCTAAATACCAAGATATAAAAAGAAACAAAA
This sequence comes from Rana temporaria, assembly GCF_905171775.1. Taxonomy (NCBI): domain Eukaryota; kingdom Metazoa; phylum Chordata; class Amphibia; order Anura; family Ranidae; genus Rana; species Rana temporaria. Next base: position 316,014,203 of record NC_053491.1, read on the forward strand.
CAAACAATAATTACAGAACTATATAAAGTATACGCAAATAGTTCAGAAAAAAGGCTCCCCTGCTGAGATGAATCCCTATGAGGCCTATTCTATTGGAGGAACACTTTAAAACGAACATGTTTTGGCTTCCAATTTCTACCACCATGACACACAGGATCAGATTAGAGTTGTGTCAGCTGAAAGTGATCTGTACTTTCTATACAGCAACTTTGCATCAGATTTAATAACCAAAACAAGCCATTAAAGCGGAACCTTCAGTCATTTTTTCACCTTTCCATCTATCAATTCTTCTGCCCTCGTTGTTTTAACTTTGGATAGAAAAAAAAAATATTTCTGCTAATAAACACCTTATACAGCCCACTTACTGTTTGTCTGGTCATTAGCCTAGGCTTATGACATTGTGCACAGCTTGCGCTCGCTCTCTCTCCATGTGAGAGTTTGCCAGGTAGGGAGGGGGTGGGTCATAAAAGGGCCAATGAGAGCTGCAGAGCTGGAGGTGTGCCTCTGTGTAAATACAGGAAGTGAAAAGGCAGCAGCTTCAGCTGCCCAGTTAAAAGTGTTGCAGCCAGACTCTGTGGAGGGAGATTGCTGGAGCATATTTGGCAATTACAGAATCACAGTATATATACAATATTATATACAATATAAAAGCGGTTGGTGGGGAAGCTTCCTAATGGAAAATATGTTTTTATTACAAGTTATGCGAGTAGACCGCAGTTACGCTTTAATTAAAAGGAGTTGTAAAGATATTTTTTTATCATAATGCATTCTATGCATTAAAGCAGGGGTCTCCAAAGTACGGCCCATGGGCCAAATCCCCGGCATTTTTCCCCGGCCCGCAGCAGAGTCACAAGACTCACTGCAGGGACGGACTCTCCACAGGTTGCGGTGCTTGCTCTGCAAACTGATAGGCAGTTAGGGGGGTGTGCAGTGCAAGTCCTGCAACCTGAGAAACCCAACAAAGCCTATGTTATTTTAGTGCAGACCTGCTGCACTACCGGCTTCCCTCTTTATTTGAGCCATTGGCTTTCGCTGCTGTCAAAGTTTTGACAAAGTTTTGACGATTGCAGTGCTGACTCCCGAATCGCATCTCTCCCACAGACAGTTCACACTGCCCTCTGCAAACCGCTGCAGGTGTCAATTCAATGTCAATGACATCCCCAGATCGGTTCCCAGATCGAACTGGATTTGGACAGAAATTGGATGGCATGGGTGACAACACCCATGCCATCCAATTCCAGTGCGGGGTAACAAAAAATAAAATAAAGAGTCCCTGCACCTTTTTTCTGCAAATCCAATGCGAGTTCAGCCATACAACTGTATGGCTGAACCCACATTGCACAGACATTGCATGTAATCGGCACAGCAGTGCTGGTGCGAATCACATGCAATGTCTTTGTTCGCTATAGTGTGAACCTGGACTAAGTCTGCATTCGCACCTGAGTGTTGCTCTTTGCATTAATTGGTGTGCATTTTTATGTGCATCTTTGCTTCAGGCATTTTTTGTATTAGCCAATAGAGAAGAGCATCATCTGTGACTTGACTTGTTAAATTAATGAGCAACAACACACATGTATTGTGTGCAGCAATGCAATTTTCTAGGACTCAAACCGCTGCTGCATTTTGGCTACAAAAGAAGCTCAGAACTTTTTGAGCTATAGGTGCTTGCACATTCACGTCTGAACAAGCACCACAGAAAATGAGTGTTTTATGTTTGAGCCGTTTGTAGCTTTGAGATACAAAACGCTCAGATGTGAATGCAGGCTTGGGCCAGCCATAGACTGTTCGAACCTCAGCTGGACAATCAACTTGGGTACAACCAGCCTGCCGGATTCACTTGCGATTGTCACACTGTCTCCGCGGGAGGCATTCCCCAGTTAGCACTGTGTACTGATAGTGGAAAATTCTCCCGTTTTTGTCCCTTCGATAAACAGTCGTGATCAGCTCTCCAAAGCTGTGTACCAACGATCAGATTATCGTACGAGAAGCGGTATTTTACATCTGGATTTTCTCATTGCATGTACTATGCATTAGGACAGTTGTAAAACATTTTTGGACGAATAGTGATGGGACCTTACAATGATCCGATTGTTATATGGCTGGCAGCTTCTCTACACCAAACGATTTTCCAGTGTATCCGTGGTTTGTTACTAAAATCAGAGACTGAAACAGCACACCTAAGGTTAACCATCCAGGAACAGATTCATTTCAATATGGAGATCAAAGCCAACACATTCTTTAACGGTTTAAGGCTTTAAGGTTGGGTTCATACTTGTGCGATCAGCCATCCATGTGATTTGCACCGCATTGCTGTGCAGATCACATGGGATGTCTGTGCAATGCGAGTTCAGTCATACAAACTGTATAGCTGAAATCGCATCAAAATGGTATCAATCGGATTGCATGGGTGGTCACAGCTATGTGATCGGATTTCTGCAATATTTAATGGTTCATACTGCGATCTGCGGGTGTCATTAACTTTACATTGACATCCCCAGCGGTTCACACGTGTCAGTGTGAACCAGTGTGCGATTCAGGTGTGATCCAGGAAACGGCACCAAATTGTGGGATTTCCCGCACCAATGTGAACCGGGACCAAGTTTAAAAAGAAAATACTACACTGGATTAAAAAAAAAAAAAAAAAAAAAAAAAGAATACAAATGTTGAAGATTTTTTGATCAGGTTGTTTGCTGAAACACACTAAGAGCGCATGTAAACACTGACTAGGCTGACCGTCGGCCGCAGGAAAATGCAAAACGTGGCAAAAATCACGCCACAAATTTGCCACGTTTTGCAGCCGGTGGTCATAATGTTCCTACCCTGAACACGATTCTGCCATGTTCAAGAGAGGGAGGTTGAACCTCCCCTAACCGCAGCAGCTTCTAAACTCTTCCCAAAAGCCTATGTGTGCATGGACACAGGCTTTTATGGAGTCGAGTCTAGGAGCTGTAGCGCACACGAGCCCTATGGCTGCATTAACAACTCAGCGCTTTGATATCGTGGGCAGAATCAGAGCATCATGGTGTGAATGACAAATCACAGAATGCACATTTGAAATGCCATTTATTTGAATGACACCGAAAAACGCGGTGCAGTTCTGCCGCAATAAATTGCGCTGCAATTGCGGAAACCCGCATGGCTTGAAGCTTGTTGCCCAAAAACAGTTCAGGGGCTACTTTTGGGCGACATGTTTCACACAATGCGGGGTGCAGCATGATTTATCGTGTCACAATCGTGGGAAAACCGCACCACAATTTTCTCAGTTCTGCGATTTATTATTCACACCTCAGCGCTTTGAAATCACAGGCAGAATCCCAGCAAATCTGCCCGCGATTCAAAACCAAAAATGCCAGGGTGTGAATGCAGACAAAGTTTTCATGAACACTACATAAACCTACAACTTGAGTTTAGGAGCTTTTGGCGTTCTTTTGCCAAAGCTCCTAAACTCAACTCCATGGGGGTTATTTACTAAAGGCAAATCCACTTTGCACTACAAGTGCAAACTACAAGTGCAAAGTGCACCTGAAATTTCACTGAAAGTGCAGTCGCTGTAGATCCGAGGGGGACATGCAAGGAAAAAAAAAAAAAAAATGTTTTAGCTTGCACATGATTGCATAATAAAATCAGCAGAGCTTCCCCCTCAGATTTACAGCGACTGCACTTCCATGTGCACCTTCAGTGCTTTTTTAAGTGCACTTGTAGTACAAGGTGGATTTGCCTTTTGTAAATAACCCCCCATGTACACAGAGGCTTTTACCAGTTTAGGAGCTACTGCGGTTAGGGAAGCTTCAGGCCCCTTTCAGACGTCCGCTCCGCCTGTCCGTTATTACAAGTCCGTTAACGGACTTGTAATACATCCCTATGGGATCGCGTCCGTTAGCGGATGGAGCGTCCGCGTCCGTCGGGATCCGGTTTTCGGACGGAAGAAAACCCTATTTTTCTTCCGTCCGGCGGAACGGAACGGATGCAGACGGACAGACGGTCCGTCTGCATCCGGTTCCCCATAGGGCAGAGCGGAGCTGAGACAGGGCGGTCCCTGCACCGTGTGCGGGGACCGGCCTATCCGCCGACAGCTCAGCGGGGATCCCCGCTGAGCCGACGGAAACACACGGAGCGGACCCAGAAACGGTCCGCTCCGTGTGAAAGAGCCCTTAACCTCCCTCATCTGAACAGGGAACAATCAAGTTAAAAATAGGAACAATTTGACAGCTGCGCGATTTTGCCTTGTTTTGCATTTTCCTGCAGCAAATGACGGCCACGTGTACTAGGTTAACTAAAGGCAAACAGACTGTGCACTTTGCAAATACAGTTACTCCAGAGCTTAGTAAATGAGCGAGAGCTCTGCCGACTTCCATTATCCAATCATGTGCAAACAAAAATGCAGTTTTTTTTTCCTTGCATGCGATTGGGTATATTTTATAAGGCCGGTCATACCCGAGTGATTTTCTGCTGGAAGCTTGTAGCTCTAAAACGCTAAACAAGCCAAATCCCATTCATTTCAATGACCCCTTTTCACATCCGAGCGTTCTGTCAAGTAAAAATGCATGTCACTCAGAAAAGTACATTAGCTTCTTTTTAACAGATTACAAGCGTTTTTGGCCCCATAAACTTCAATAGAAATTCATGACTCGACCGTTTTACAAGCGTTTTCCAGCAGCTCTCCACCCCTACTTTCCTCTCCGGCTCCTCCCTCTAGTCATACCTATTGGCTAAACAAAAATGCTTGAAGCTGTAAAACGCTTGTAATACACTGCTAAAAATGTTTAAAAAATCTCAAATAAAAATGCCAGTAAATTGCTACACTAAGATGCGATTGCAACCTCATTTACTGAGCTTGAAGCAACTGCAGTTGCATTTTGTAAATTAACCCCCACAGTCTGTCATAAGCTGATATATGCAGCCATATATTCATCCATTTTATTCGCCACAGCAGAAGACAACTTCATGTGTTTAAAACAGACACAGTATATGTGTGCACACGTTTGATAAATCCATGCTAATATAAGGCCTCATATAAACAACCATCTGATAGTGAAGTGTGCATGTAGTCCATGGCAACCAATAAAGTCCTTCATTCCCTTATCAGCACCAGACACATTGACAGCTGGAATCTGATGCTGTTCAAAGTAAAAAACACTGGAACTATATAGAATGTGGTGGAGACCCGTGTCATCAGGCCCAGAAGAACTCTGCACATACAAGTTTGGACAGGAGAAGAGTGATTTCTGAAGTAATTCGGGATACAATCACTGCGTATGTACATGCAGACTATATGTGGAAAGAATGAGACACGGAGAAGAGAGTCAAAAATATAGCAAATTTACTCCAACACAGATTTACCTGTTCTGAGCATTTTGTGAAATCATAACATTCTGAATAGGATAAGCATTCAGAGAAAATTATGTAATTAACTGAATACACGCGATATCAATTATAGTTTACAAAGTAACTCTATGTTTGTTGAGAAAACAAACAAACAAACAAACTTCTCCTCTAAATGACCAATGCACATGGCAGGGATTGTAACAACCTTTGTTGCAGATTCCTACCCAACACCCACATAGGAAAGATATCCTGTCGCTTCCTGTTGAGTCTACAGGACAGGAAGTGAAGGGAAATCTCCCTAAAAAGGAACACAGTTGGCAAAATAAATCTGAAAGCGGTTTTAAACCTTCCATAGTCTATCCAAAAATGAAAAAAAAAAAAAAAAAAACTAAATTCATGTTTTGGATTTAAATATGCTTTAAAAAAAAGGAGTTGTAACGTCTCAAGGTTTTTCACCTTAATGCGTTCTCTACATGAAGGTGAAAAACCTGTGTTGTTCCAGTGTTGAGGACGAGCCCAGCAGCTCCAGACGCTGTTCTCATTGGGTAGATTGATAGCAGCAGGAGCCATTGGCTCCCGCTGCGGGCAATGAAATCCAGTGACACGTGAGCCGGGGGGCGGAGCCCAGTCCTGATGTCAGCATCAATGGAAGCAGAGCAGCAGAACTCAGGAGCATGCTTGCATGAGTTTCCCTCCCCCCCCCCCCCCAAGGAGAGCAGCTATCCGTGGGGGCACTCAATGAAGGGGAGGAGCCAGGAGTGCCGCCGGGGGACCCCCGAAAAGGAGGATCGAGGCAGCTGTGTGCAAAACCCTTGAACAGAGCAGTCAAGTATAACATTTTTTTATTTTATTTTTTTAAAGCAAGACAAACCTTTACAAAAACACTTTAATTCTGCACATGTACTGTATGTAAAGGATGCCCCAACAGAGGGGAGTCTAATGAAACCCAACATAAGCAATACACACCTCTGCATGTAAAGGCATAAATCATTTAAAAGTAGTAAGCCATCCTGAGAGATTGCACAACTTTGTGAAAAACAATACACTCAAGACCTGGCTTAATGGATTGTAGAAATATGTACAGTATGTTGGGTCAGAGTATGAAGTGGCCTATAATCTGATACGGAGTGGCTCTGTACATACAAGCTCAGGGATTGGATTTATCCTTGGTCTCTGGGTGCAGTATAGTTCTCATAAAAAAGGTATACACAGTCCTCATAGGTCAACATTATATTCAACACTTTTTGACACTGAGCAGATGTTTTACTAAATGTGGTGGAGCTGTGCATGGGAGCCTTCAGCCTTTAACTTCAGATTGTTCAATCAATAAAACCAGAAATGATTGGTTTCTATGCCGAGCTGCACCAGAGTTTGCACTCTATAGTTTTTGTAACTCAACTCCAAAATGTCTAGATTGCGTTGGACAAATGAAGACAGCTAAATATACTGCAGACATCGTTAAACTGTATTTAAAGCCAACACTTTTATGGTTGTTGATGTTTTAGTTAGATTGGGAAAGGATTAGAACCCCGTGTTTTTTTTTTTCACTATTTTCACTGCCATCTCCTTCCCTCTATTTAGAGTCATGACGTCAATGTACGCCCTCCCAGAGTTATCGAGCCATGCTGTAGCCGTCATTCGCCTATGGCGCGGTCGGTAAGTAGTTAAAGAACTGCATTCTGATTGCTTTTGTCTAGGGGTCAGGAGAGCAGGGATATACTCCCATAATCTGCAGATCCTCCGAGTGCAAGACCAGTCCCTGCCAGCCTGCACACTAGTGATCTTGTGCATGGACTGTTCCTGATTTCATCATGCCCATAGACCAACTGGGGACGTGAGAACGACAGGAACAGTCTACCGCTGGACCTGGGGAGCGCTGTTTTCCAGAGAACCAAAAGGATCAGATAAGTATAGTCTTTTGGTGCACCCCTAGACAAAGTAAGCAATTAACCCATGCAGTGCAATTACAGCCACACTGAATGAGAGAGAAAATTCTGGAGTGCTTCTTTAAGAACCGAGCATTGGCATCTTGCACCAATGTGAGTCACCGAAGTATCACAAGATGACTGCTTAGAACTGCGCTCACAGCTGATTTGGTTCATGGTCACAGCAAATAAAGAGACACGAAAAGCCTTGGGCTAAAGCTGAAGCTAACACATATTCTCTCCATTCCATACACAGGTACACTGTGTACTGCGGGGAGACCCATCAGCAGGTATACCTGTACACAGTGCACATTTATAATACATACACGGGTACAAAGCACCCTGCAGAAAAAGGCCCATCAAAACATCTGGAAGTCCAGGTACAACCAAATCTCATCAACCACAAAATTAGTGTCAGACACTGTATGCTAAACTGAGGAATCAGGAGATAGAGATACACACACACACACACAAAGTGTAATGAGGGCAGTCCCTGTGATCATCAGAGGTGTTATTTATATAAATCACACACACACACACACACACACACACACACAATGTAATAAGAGTTAAGGTCCTGTCATCAATGGGACATAGATGCGAGTGTACATCCATGCACTGCAATTGGAGGAAGCTCCTGTCAACTTCAGAACATTTTCCAGATAGAATTACATACAATATGTAGAGGAGTGTAGCTCCTGCCATCCTTAGATATACAATTACAAACAATATAAAGTAGGGTGAAGCCACTGCCCTCAAATTATAGAATATATACTTGAAAACATATAATCACATTCACGGTGTAATGGGGTGACACTTCTGTCATCAGAAGTATATAAACACAAGCACTGGGCCCAATAAAATGCTGCCCCAAATATTTGGTGCACGGTACATTGATTTATGCAACATGCCAAAGAATTGTGCAAGGTGAAGGGTTGGAACAGGAAGTTGCACCCAGTGCATCAAATGTTAAAAAAATAAAAGTGTGAAACCACACAAAAGTCATCCATGTAAAAACTATATAAAAGCCAGGGCTGGACAAATCCTAGGAGCCAAGTAGTCAATGCCACTTAATCTGCACCCAATTTTTACAGGTTTCCTCTATTGTCAATAGAACTTGCTCTTAAAAATCTTGCCGACTCCTAGATAAAATATCAGGAGCCAGCCTATCTTGTCCACCTCAAGATATATTCTCACTATAAATGTTACAATCTGACAATACACCCTCTGTATAATTGATTTTAGATCTACTAAAACTATGTAATATTAGCCTTAAATACCCAACAAACCTGTATCCAACCAGACAGGCCTTTGCACTACATACTTGTTGGTAATGTGCGGTGACTATAAACAGATCATCAGTGTAACAAGGTAAAGCGCCTGTCATCGGATATACAGTAAAACATCACTAATAGAGATGAGCTTGGGTATGCTCCAAACTCATGTCTAGTCCAACTCTGAACTTGCGCTTTTTTTTTTTTTTTTACTTTAATAAGCTGAGGGCCAAGTCATTCCTCACCCTAAAGAGGGCATAAAACAAAGGTGGCCTGTGGGTCGGGGAAAGAAAAAACAGAAATTTGGGGTTTGGCTAGAGATGAGTGAAGGGAACCCCTGTCATGATCAGATATGTATATAATTTACAATCACAAATGAAGGCCCTGTCATGGGCAGATATTATCCTGGTATAAACAGTGTTGGAGTTCCTGTCCTCTTCACATACTATACTAGACGGGATCACCAACAGTGTGTGGTGGGGTGAAGCCCTCACCATCCTCACATATTATCCCATATGGCCTCGTTAAAGCATAAGTTCACTATTTAGAAAAATAAATAAATTCACATTTGTTTTTGCAGGTAATAAAATGTGCATTTCCCCCCCCCCGTCCCTCTTTTTTTTGGGGGGGGGGGGGGAGCATGTAAAGCATTGCACAGACAATCAGCAGATTGCTGGCGCCCTGCAGGTCTCCTTCAGATCTGTCAGTGTATCTGTGTGCCCAAACATCCCATACAGGCAAGCAGATGCAATTTGACAGGAAGAATCAATGAACTACTACGGCACTCCACAGCGTTCATTAAGAACTACAAGCCAACAGCAAAGCATATCAGGGCTTGTAGTTCATTCACACACAGAGCTGTGTGAATGAATAATTCGGGTGTGGAGGCGAAGCCCCACAAAGCCGCACTGATTTCAAAAAGTGACAGCTAGTACGAATAACTTCTCCCTATACTGCCGTCATAGGGAGTGCAGGGATAGGGCAACAGCTGCAGCATTGGGAACTTGTTACATATCCAACCCTAAAAACAGGTGAAACATGTTCCCAAAAAGTGCACCTGATGGGTTTTACTTCCTCTTTTTTTCCCCTGCAAAGTAAAAGTATAATGGGCTAGTATGCATCCATCTTTGCCCCTTTTCCTTCTGGGGCCGCGGACTCTGGCTCAGTGACTGGCCAGATTTCGCATGACATCACACCCATGCATGTGTGTGGGAGACATTAGTCATGGCACCTGCTAGTGAAGAAACGGCACGTCATCACGTCAATCACTAACTGCTGCATAATAACGCCCACTCCCGCGGAATTCACTACCCGGAAGCCGGCTAAGAAAATAGCTATACGAGGTATGTACAGCAAAAAAAAAAAAATATTTGCATAAGGTCAATGTCGGTAGTGAGCTGAATGTAATGTTAGATTTCTTTTTAAGGGTGAACCCCCGCTTTAAGTACACTTTTTGAATGAGGTCTACATAATGAAATAACAAACACAACGGTGTGGGATGAAGCTCCCATCATTATCATATATTATTTATCATACAACAACAATTACACACACAGCGGATGGGGGTAATCCCCCATTATCACCAGATATCATTACACACATATATATATATATATATATATATATATATATATATATATATATATATATATATATATATATATATATATATATATATATATATATATATATATATATATATATATATATATATATATATATATATATTAATGGGCATGCAAAGTGTGATGGGGTGCATCCCATCATCCTCCGATATTAATATTCTATTCAATAATATTCATACACACATTGTTATGGGGTAATCCCCTGTCAACGTGATCAGAGAGGATTTTTTTCATAGACTCAGTGTGATGGGATTTTATATAGTCTCAGTGTGATGGGATCGGTGCTCCTAAAAATAAAACAATGACCATACACACAGTGTTAGGCTCCATTCACACCTGCGCAACGTGTCATTTTGTTTTAAGCATCTTCCTCGGAGTGTTTATTGTGCGACAGCATAGGGAAGCCTGCTTCAACACCTGTGCCAAAGTAGGTAATAAACATTTGAATCTGGTACAGAGGCAAGCGTATTTTACTTTCCATGTTATGTTGCCGAACTACTACCCACGTTTGGGGTTAGGAAATAAACGATACCACAAGCATGTTGAGCCATATTTCCGACTCACGTTTTAGCCTACGCTCCTGGAATGCTTAGGCGTGAATGTGGCCTTATGGGGTGATCCCCTGTAAAAATCAGATATGATGTCATATATTATAGTCTCATCAGTGTGACAGGGCAATCCTCTGTGTGTGTGTGTATATATATATATGTGTATGTGTATGTGTATGTGTATGTATATATATATATATATATATATATATATATATATATATATATATATATATATATATATATATATATATATATATATATATATATATATATATATATATACACATATACACACACACACACACACACTAGGGACCACCTATGCCCAGGTAGAATAGGATCTCTATACTGACAGATAAGCAGTGAGATAAGTCCCCTATCATCACTTTTTGACATATAAAAAAAAATAACGATCATGCACGCAGTGTTTGGCTCCATTCACACCTGTGCAATGTGTCACTTTTATTAGCGTCTTTCTTGGCGCACTTGTCATGCAACAGCAAAGGACAGCGCATCCGCCTATGTGCGCCAAAGTAGCTTGTGCACCCATCAGGCACTGAGCCAAACGAGTTTTACTTTCCACATATTGTTGCAGGACTGCCACCCGCATTTGGGGTACCATCAAGAAATAATAACACCACAAGCCTGTGGTGCCTTTAACCCGCATTTCTCCCAGCGTCCCTGGAATACTTAAGTGTGAATGTGGCTTTATTTGGGGGCAATACCCTTGTCATCAGCAGATATGATTTAAAATAAAATAGTCTCATCAGTGTGAGGGGGTAATCCTCTGTCATCAGATATTATATTGTATAGGTACACACACACACACACACACACACACACACACACAGTGTGATGGGACAGGAGCCCCTGTGACCAGGTAGAGTTCAATCTCTATACTGACAGGTGAGCAGCGAGATGTCAAAATATAATATATATTTATTAAGAATCTGGGGTAATCCCCCGTCATCATATATAAAACACACATACAAGGGATGACGATAGTTCCCCCAGATCTCTATCAGAGAATATAATAGAGATAGATAGATAGATAGATAGATAGATAGATAGATAGATAGATAGATAGATAGATAGATAGAGATATCTGGGGTAATCTATTGCACATGTGTGATGTGGTCATCAGATAGAATGATTTGATAAATAATGACAGTGTCCTGTCATGTGACCCCCCCAATACACATTTATACACACATATATTTATACACACACACACACACTCATATATATATATATATATATATATATAGTGAAGGTGTGCTGGGTGACACCACAGTGCAGTAAACTTACAAATTTCTTGGACTTCTCCCCTCCTCCTCCTCCCTCTTCCTGGCTCTTCATCTTCTTCTTGTCCTTGGTGCTCTTGGCCGGAGCCGGGGGTCCCCCTCCATAACCTCCTCCTCCTTGTGGCGGGTCCATGTCTCCCCCGAGGCCTGGCCGGTTAGAGAACGAAGTGGTGGGGCGGTGTGGCCCTTCCCGCTCTGCTCCCTATGCAGAGCGCTGTGTAGTACTCACTATAAGCTCTACTCCTATGGCAGTCCTGGGCCCTCTGCCGTCCGGTACACTGGGCTGACCCCTACAACTCGCTTCCCCTGCACTACACGCTGCCCGGGCCTCATTACCATAGACGTTGAATATTCATGAGCACGCGTGCAACAGGCGATCCAATTCACACGTGAGGGCGGAAGAAAGGGCAAAACTCCACTTTGAAATAAGTTGTTCCTCAGCACTTCCGGGTTCAGACCATACCAAGTGTAAACGGAGGAGGCATGAGATTTCCCTCACTTTAGGTAGCGGAGGTAAAAAAAATTCAGAGCTTGTAGCTCTTAAAAATTGAAACCTCTTTTCATAGAGCTGGAGTGGAGCGGCTGTTCTTTCTTCAGGAGACATTCAGAATGTACCATTTCATCACCAAACCATTATAAACCAAGTGGGTGTGATTGGAGTTATACAAACGGCCACATTGCCCTCTGCTGGACATTTCTATACTAGGCGTCGCTGCATGCTTACATTGTAAAACATCCCATTCAGTTTTAATATATAGGATAGTCAGCGCTTGTGGAAAATCAAAGGAGATAACTGGTAAACACAAATGGTGTTATTTACGAAAGGCAAATCCACTTTGCACTGCAAGTGCAATCGCTGTAGATCTGAGGGGGACATGCAAGGAAAATAAAAAACAGCATCTTTGCTTGCACATGATTGGATGATAAAATCAGCAGAGCTTCCCCTCAGATCTACAGCGACTGCACTTACAAGTGCACTTGTAATGCAAACTGGATTTGTTTTCCGCAAATAACCCCCAATAATTGGTACACAAACCTTAAAGTGGAGTTCCACCCTTAAAAATTGAAATTCCTTTTTAAAGTCAGCAACTACAAACACTGTAGCTGCTGACTTTTAATAAGGACACTTGTCCAGGGAGCCTGCAATATCGGCACCCATCGGATCGGATGCAGGCGCCACCATAGTAGCTAAGGCAAACCGGCAGTGGAGCCTCAGGCTTCACCGCCAGTATCCTACTGCGCATGCACATGTTGCGCAGCGCTTTCTGAATGGCCCTGTTGTCTTCTGGGATACACACACACAGGTCCCAGAAGGTGACGGCTGTGGGGGGGGGGAGGGGCAGAACCAGTACAGCAGTGACATGTATTTGGGAGCCCTGACCAATCCCCAACTAGGATTGGCAGGGGGCAGGTCTCCTATATACTTACCTCCCAACTGTCCCTGATTTCGAGGGACTGTCCCTGATTTGGAGCAATGTCCCTCTGTCCCTCATTCTCCTCATTTGTCCCTCATTTTGGTCTGATCTCTATAGTTGTATATAAAATGCACTTTTTATCTATCAAAAAGTGTTTCCCAGTGCTAAACCTTTCATCTGATTTCTAAATTGCTTCATTTGTAAATTCCAAAAGTCAATATAAAGGAATAGTAGTGGTAAAAAAGCACTTGTGGATTTAACCAATCTTATTTTTTGTACAATTCTCCTTTAAGGGGGCGTGGCAAGGGGTGTGTCCTATGCCTGCATACTTTTGCTGATAGGTGTCCCTCATTTCCATCTCAGAAAGTTGGGAGGTATGTATATATACCCATGGTTAGGGATGAGCTTCACGTTCGACTCGAACATCGTATGTTCGACAGTTCGTTAAAATACGAATGTTACGGGCCGTTCGGGCCAAATTCGAGTGGCGTGTCACGTCCCATAATTCACTGCGGCATTGCAGTGCATTGCTGGCTGATGATTGGCCAAGCATGCACTATGACCTGCATGCTTGGCCAATTACAGCTTGCAAAAAACAGGGGGGCCATAAGTGGCCAAAGCCAGGGTGGCTTTGGCCAATTATGGCTCAGGGGGTTTAGTACACGCCCCACACTATAAAAGGCCACCTGCAGGTCGGCCTTTTGTAGTGTGTTGCGGTGTTTAAGAGAAGACAGAGAGAGTGTCATTTATTGCATGTAGATAGAGCAGGCAGGCAGGCTAGTCAGTTAGAGTTACAGTGTGTAGAGGATATATATACATCCCAGGTGTTGTATATATATTTATACACTGTATAGTTTAGCTAGATCCGCTCTTCCTAAGTTACTGACAGACAGGCAGGTGATTGTGCTAGCTGCAGTATTCTCACGTGGTGTACTGTCTCTGTGTCCTCTGCAGTGTGCACCTAAAGCTACGTGGTGTGTGTACTGTCTGTGTCCTCTGCACATTGTGCACCTAACGTAAAGCTGGTGTTTCTCATATTTACTCCTAGAAGCAGGGATCTGCTCATATTAATACTACAGGCAGGGTATATTGCTGCAAGTACTTTCACGTGGGGTACTGTCTGTGTCCTCTGCAGTGTGCACCTAAAGCTACGTGGTGTGTGCACTGTCTGCAGGGATGGACTGGCCATTGGGACTACAGGGAGTTTCCCGGTGGGCCGATGGCTCAGTGGGCCGGCTTCAGTGACAGCAGACCGCCGCCCCCCTCCGCTCCTCTGTCTCTCCCTCCCCACAGCGCTCACCTGGGGGGGAACAAAGAAGCAGAGGGAGGACCAGAGGAGCAAGGGGGGACGACAGAGGAGCATGGGGGAGGGGACGGACAGCTGATTTAACAGCTATGGCCTGGGAGTTTCTCACTTCTGCCTAATCTTGTCCCATAAGGGGGGGGGGCACCAAACTGATTCTTTGCCCCGGGTGAAATAATGTCTAGCTTCCCCAGTGGTACTGCCTATAAGAGTACCAGTACCAGCCGTTCTACTCTAATAAAGTAGAACGGCTAGGGGCTAGTGAAGGGGGAGAGGGGGCTTGGGTGGCCGGGGGGGGGGG
The DNA here is from genome assembly GCF_905171775.1 of Rana temporaria. Lineage (NCBI taxonomy): Eukaryota > Metazoa > Chordata > Amphibia > Anura > Ranidae > Rana > Rana temporaria. Next base: position 316,029,226 of record NC_053491.1, read on the forward strand.
GGGTGCGGGAGTTGTCCTGTCAAAGTGGGCCAGTCTGGATGAAGTCCAGGGCCAAATTTTTGTCCCAGTCCATCCCTGACTGTCTGTGTCCTCTGCAGTGTGCACCTAAAGCTACTTGGTGTGTGTACTGTCTGTGTCCTCTGCAGTGTGCACCTAAAGCTACGTGGTGTGTCTGCCGTCTGTGTCCTCTGCAGTGTTCACCTAAAGCTACGTGGTGCGTGTACTGTCTGTGTCCTCTGTAGTGTGCACCTAAAGCTACGTGGTGCGTGTGCTGTCCGTGTCCTCTGCACATTGTGCACCTAACGTAAAGCTGGTGTTTCTCATATTTACTCCTGGAAGCAGAGATCTTCTCATATTAATACTACAGGCAGGGGATATTACTGCAAGTACTTTCATGTGGTGTACTGTCTGTGTCCTCTGCAGGCCATTAGTATGTCTGGAAGGACAACAAGGAGATGCAGAGAGCCACAAGCCGATAAAAGAGGGCAAGCAGGCTCTGCGTCTAGAGGCAACAGTGCTGGTTGTAGACACGGTGCATCCTCATCAGCACGTGGCCGTGGAACACGCTCGACCTTTTTTTTTGGCAGCTGGCCGTGTTGAGCCGCAACATGCCGGAGACTTGGTAGAGTGGATGACCAAGCCGTCCTCATCATCTCTCACCCAGGCTCAGGGTACTTTGTCTGGCAAAGCAGCTGCTAACGCGGCCTCTTGCATCTGCTCAATGGCATCAGTCACTCCTTCCCTAGCCCCACCATGTCCTCCTGAGGAGTCCCCCGAACTGTTTGACCACAGTGTTGGGTACATGCTGCAGGAGGATGCGCAGCGTTTTGAAGGCTCCGATAATGGTACACAGCTAGAGGAAAGCAGTAACGTGAGCCCAGAGAGAGGGGGTGCCCAAGAAGGACAGCAATCTGGCAGTCATGTTCCCCCAGCTACAGCATACTGCCAGGTTTTCTACAGTGATGAGGAGGGAGGGGATGATGAGGTCACTGACTCTACATGGGTGCCTGAAAGGAGAGAGGAGGAGGAGGAGGCACAAGCACATCTCCAACGAGGCAGGATGCCCTCCAGGGGCCAGCTTAAGGGCAGCACACCGACTGCATCACAACGGAGTGCTACGCATGTGCAGGGCGCTGCTGTCTCTCAGCGTTATTCCAAAAGTTCTTTGGTGTGGGCCTTTTTTGAGACGAGTGCATCAGATCGCACCGCTATTTGCAACATATGTCTCAAGCGTATCTCACGTGGCCAAAACATCACCCGCTTGGGCACCACATGCTTGACCAGATATATGGTGACCTGCCATGCAGTTCGTTGGCAAGCGTACCTCAAAGACCCACACCAAAGAACAAAGCGGACCTCTCCTTGCTCCTCATCAGCTGGGATCTCCAACCCCACTATACCCTCAGTCCTCTCTGAAGCCTGCACTGATAGGACTGAAGGTGTATAATTAGGTGTGTCAAAGCCAAGTACTTGCGGGCAATCTACTATCGGTACACAGATGGCAGATTGTACCAGGCAAATTTCCCTGCCCCCAGCTGCTGCAGCGCCAAAAGAAGTTCTCTCCCAGCCATCCACATGCCCAGCGGTTGAATGCTAGCTTAGCTAAATTGCTAGCACTTCAACTGCTGCCTTTTCAGTTGGTAGATTCTGCCCCCTTCCGTGAGTTTGTGGAATGTGCGGTACCTCAGTGGCAAGTTCCCAAACGCCACTTTTTCTCACGGAAGGCGATTCCGGCTCTCTACCAGCATGTGGAAGGCAATGTCCATGCCTCGCTGGACAGGGCGGTCAGTGGTAAGGTGCATATTATCGCTGACTCATGGTCCAGCAGGCATGGACAGGGACGTTACCTATCGTTCACGGTGCATTGGGTGACTCTGCTGGCAGCTGGGAAGGACGCAGAACAAGGTACAGTAGTGTTGGAGGTTGTTCCGCCACCACGCCTCTAAAATGCTACTACTGGTTGTGACACACCTCTCTCCTCCACCCCCTCCTCTTCTTCCTCTGTGGCCTCTTCCTGCGCTAAGGTGTCCTCGGAACCAGCGGTGCGCCGTAGGCCTTCAAGGGGCTATGCAGGTACGCAGGCAAAATTATGCCATGCGGTGCTTGAGCTGGTTTGCTTGGGGGACAGGAGCCACACTGAGGCAGAGGTTCTGTCAGCTCTGCAGGGGCAGGCTCAGAGGTGGTTGACGCCACGCCAGCTTAAGCCAGGAATGGTGGTTTGCGACAATGGCACCAACCTCCTCTCCGCCCTGCGACAGGGACAACTGACCCATGTGCCCTGCTTTGCTCATGTCCTTAACTTGGTGGTGCAGCGGTTCTTGGGCAGGTACCCGGGCTTACAGGATGTCCTGAAGCAGGCCAGGAAAGTCTGTGTGCATTTCTGACTGTCATATAATGCCAGTGCTCGGCTGGCAGACCTCCAAAATGAATACAACCTACCCAAGAACCGCCTAATCTGTGACATGCCCACCAGGTGGAACTCTACGTTGGCCATGCTGTAGCGGCTGCACAGGCAGCAGAGAGCCATCAATGAGTATCTGTGCCAATATGGCAGCAGGACAGGGTCAGGGGAACTTGTTTTTTTCCCCCACGCCAGTGGGCCATGATCAGGGATGCATGCACTGTCCTGTCACCATTTGAGGAGGCCACAAGGATGGTGAGCAGTGACAGTGCATGCATCAGTGACACTGTCCCTCTTATTCACATGTTGGAGCACACGCTGCATGGAATGATGGACAGGGCCCTTGAGGCAGAACAGAGGGAGGAAGAGGAGGACTTCCTTACCTCTCAAGGCCCCCTTTATCCAGACAGTGTTCCTGCTTGCCCGCCTATCACACAGGAAGAGGAGGAGGAGGAGGATTGTGTCAGCATGGAGGTGGAGCCTAGCACTCAGCATCAGCAACCGTCTTCAAGGGATCAATTACAGTCCCAAGAAACCCATGGACTTGTACGTGGCTGGGGCGTGGTGGCTGCGGATTATGTCGTCCTCAGGGGCCCCAGAGGACGCTGCACCGAATGCCTCAGCAAACCTACGTTGTATGGCCTCCCTGATCCTGCAAAGCCTGCGGACGGATCCTCGTATTCGTGCTATCAAGCAGAGGGATCATTACTGGCTGGCAACCCTCCTTGATCCACGTTACAAGAGTAAGGTTGCGGACCTTATCTTGCCGGCGCAGAGGAAGCAGAAGATGAAACATCTTCGGGAGGCCTTGCAGAAAGGTCTCTGCAACGCGTTCCCAGAGACTGGGAGGTTACAAAATCCTGGTCCTGGACAACGTGTTGCTGAGGCTTCGGCCAGTCACAGAAGGAGCGGTGGAGAAGGTGGCCGTCTGACCGATGCGTTCAGACAATTTTTTAGTCCGGAGCCCCAAGGTATGACCGGTTCCAGCAACCATCGCCAGCGTCTGTTTTACCTGGTGCGGGAATACCTAGGGGCAAGATCAGACTTGGACACCTTTCCCAACGAAAATCCTCTGGCTTACTGGGTCTTGAGTAGGCATGAGCTTTGAGTTCGATTCAAACTCATGTTCGACTTGAACATTGCCTGTTCGACGAACAATTAGGGGTGTTCGCGGCAAATTCGAAAAGCCGCGGAACCCCCTGTTAAAGTCTATAGGAGAAATCTAAAGTGTTAATTTTAATATGTAAGTTATTGTCCTAAAAAGTGTTTGGGGACCTGGGTCCTGTCCCAGGAAACATGTATCAATGCAAAAAAAAGTTTTAAAAACTGCCGTTTTTTCAGGAGCAGTGAATTTAATAATGCTAAAAGTGAAACAATAAAAGTGTAATATTACTTTAAATTTCATACCTAGGGGGGATGTAAAGTCAGCATGTGAAATATCGCATGTTTCCCGTACATAGAACTGTCCCTGCACAAAGTGTCATTTCTGAAAGAAAAAAAGGCATTTAAAACCGGCTTTGTGGCTCTAATGAATTGTCGGCTCTGGCAATTCAGAGATGATTCATTCATAAAAAATAAAAATAAAAAAGTTGGGGGTCCCCCCAAATTCCATTAACAGGCCCTTCAGGTCTGATATAGATATTAAGGGGAACCCCGCCTTCAATTTAAAAAAAATGACGTGGGGTTCCCCCCAAATATCCATACCAGACCCTTCATTTTTATTTTTTTTTATTAATAAAGGATTTTTTTCTACGGTGTCTGTGTGTTTTTTTTTTTAACTATTTACACTTCCTTCGTGAAATGGTAGAGGTACAGTGTACCCCATTACCAATTCACATGGGGGGGCAGGATCTGGGGGTCCCCTTTGTTAAAGGGGTCTTCCAGATTCTGATAAGCCCCCCGCCCGCAGACCCCCACAACCACCGGGCAAGGGTTGTGGGGATGAGGCCCTTGTCCCCATCAACATGGGGACATCCTTCCCATGTTGAGGGCATGTAGCCTGGTGCGGTTCAGCAGAGGGGGGGGCGCACTCTGTCCCCCCCTCTTTTCTGCGGCCGGCCAGGTTAACGTGCTCGGATAAGGGTTTGGTGTGGATTTTTGGGGGAACTCCACGCCATTTTTTTTTTTAAATTTGGGGTGGAGTTCCCCTTAAAATCCACACCAGACCTAAAGGGTCTGGTATGGATATTTGGGGGGAAGCCCACGTCATTTTTTTTTTAAATTGACGGCGGGGTTCCCCTTAATATCCATATCAGACCTGAAGGGCCTGTTAATGGAATTTGGGGGGACCCCCAGCTTTTTTATTTTTATTTTTTATGAATGAATCATCTCTGAATTGCCAGAGCCGACAATTCATTAGAGCCGCAAAGCCGGTTTTAAATGCCTTTTTTTCTTTCAGAAATGACACTTTGTACAGGGACAGTTCTATGTACGGGAAACATGCGCTTTTTCACATGCTGACTTTACACCCCCCAGGTACAAAATTTAAAGTAATATTACACTTTTATTGTTTCACTTTTAGCATTATTAAATTCACTGCTCCTGAAAAACTTTTTTTGCATTGATACATGTTTCCTGGGACAGGACCCAGGTCCCCAAACACTTTTTAGGACAATAACTTGCATATTAGCCTTTAAAATGAACACTTTAGATTTCAAATGTTCGAACATGTTCACACGAACATTTGGTGTGTTCGCAAGTTCTGATGCGAACCGAACAGGGGGGTGTTCGGCTCATCCTTAGTCTTGAGGATGGATCACTGGCCAGAGCTTGCACAGTACGCAATTAAGCTACTGGCTTGTCCTGCATTCAACGTTCTTTCAGAACGCACATTCAGTGCTGCTGGAGGCTTTGTAACCGATCACAGGGTGCGCCTCTCCGCCGACTCGGTCGATCGACTGACCTTCAAAAAATTGAATCAGGCTTGGACACCACCAGCTACCAAGCACCTGATATGCTGATGTAACTGAATATTTTTTTTAAATGTCAGATCCCTTTTAAGACTGCCTATGCTGATGCTGAGTGACTATCCTGTTATGCTGAGTGACTATCCTTTTCCTCCTCAATGATCATGCTGATAGCTTGTAAGAAAATTTTTGATTCTGGGCATCGCCACCAGTGCCTAAGGCCCAATTTTTCTGCCCCTGTTTGACAGAGGCGGGTAATTACAATTTTTGATGCAATACTTTGCAGCGGGCTCATTCCTGCGCTCCAACTAAAGTATCTGTGAAGGGGTTGCAGTGTTGTGGCACCATCACCACCAACAAAGGCCCAATTCTTCTGCCCCTGTTCAACAGGGGCATGTAATTACAATTCTTAATCCAATATTTCACAGCAGGGCCCATTCCTGTGCCCACCAAGAGTAACTGAGAGCTTACAGAGTTGAAGCACCAGCACCACCAAAGGCCCAATTTTTCTACCCCTTTTCAACAGGGGCATGTAATTACAATTCTTAATCCAATATTTCACAGCAGGGCCCATTCCTGCGCCCACCAAGAGTAACTGTGAGGACTTACAGTGTTATGGCACCAGCACCAAAGGCCCATTTTTTCTACCACTGTTCAACAATGGCATGTAATTACAATTCTTGATACAATAGTTCACACAGCAGGGCGTTCCAGAGCCCACCAAGACTAACTGTGAGGGCTTATAGTGTTGTGGCAACACCAACACTTAGGACCCAAATTTCTGCAGAGTATATACGTCAGGCCCCTACTTTCAAGCATCCAACTTACAAACGACTCCTACTTGCAAACTGAAGGAGACAACAGGAAGTGAGAGGAAATCTACCCCTAGGAAGGGAAATTCTCTTCTGAAAGAGGTGTCTCCTGTCCACTGATGCTTTATCACTAATCCTTGTTTCACAAAAAAAAAAAAAACAATTTTGAAAAAATCATTTGTCATTGGGACAGAAAGTGAATTGCAATCTTCTGAACAGATGCACACAGACAGCAAAACAAATGTTCCATGGGTGATAACCCTTCTCTATGTTTTCAGAAAAGCTTAAAAATAGATTTTATGGCTGGAACTACACTTTAAAGAAGTACCAGTTCAAAATTACAAACAAATTCTACTTAACCTACAGTCCCTGTCTTGTTTGCACCGCCTGTATACTGCTGTACAAAGTATATAGGGCCAAAGGGGCTGGTAATGACCTGGGGGGAGGGGGGTGGGGAACCCCATGCTATTGTTCTCAATGATTTTCATCTATATTGCAGGGACCAGAAATTACATTAAAACCGCAAGCAGTTTTAAATTACCTTTTTCTTATAGTAATCTCATTTTGTGCAGGGACAGTTCTAAACATGTGCCACTTCACAGGCATACTATAGACACCCATCAGGTAATATATTAAAATAAATGTTTCTATTTTTTTTTCACTTTAAGCATCGTTAAAATCACTGCTCCAGAAAAAACTTTTTTTTTTACATTGATACATGTTTTACGACAATAACTTGCATATTAGGGTTTAAAATGAGCACTTTTGAATTAAAAAGTTCGAGTCCCATAGACTTCAATGGGGTTCTAAATGTTCGCGCGAACGTTCGAAGGTTCTGGTGCGAACCGAACAGGGGGGGGGGGGTGTTCGGCTCATCCCTACCCATGCTCAGCCTGCTGTGTGAGAGGAGTTGTCGGGTGGTAGAACTGAACGATGGAGTGTTAGACTTTCGTGGCCCTTGGGAGAACCCCCTTTCTGGGGGGGAGCCTCTCTCTCCTCTGGTCATTGAGAGGTGTCCTCGAACAGGAGCATGAGGAGGACAGTTGGGAGCACTGTCGGGCAAGTCATTCAGGAGGGGTCAGTGAGAGGCTCTGGGAAAGACATGCCAGGATTGTAGACATGTGCAATTCGTTTAGTTCCAAATTTTTTTAAAACAAATTTTGACAAATTTGTTAATTCCGAAACTCCCCAAATTTTCGATTTCCGAATTTTCCGAAATTTCAAATTTCCGAATTCTGAATTTTCGGAAATTTGAAAATCGGAAATTTGAAAATCGAAAATCTGGAAATTTGAAAATCTGGAAATTTGAAAAACTCAAAATTCAGAATTCGGAAACCCGAAAATTTAGAAATTCAGATTTCGAAAATTCGAATTTTCGAAATCTGAATCTTCAATTTTCCAAATTTTCGGAATTTTCGAAATTCGAAAATTCGAAAAGTTGAAATTAGAAAATGCCAAAATCTGGAAAATCGGAAATTCAAATATTTGGAAATTCGAATATCGAAAATTAGAAAAAAATTTAATCGTAAATTCGAAAATCATAAATTCGAAAATTCGTAAATTCCAAAATTTTAAATGCGAAATTCGAAAATTTCGAAAATCTGAAAATTTTCGAATTTTCGAATTCAAAATTTTCGAATTTCCAAATTTTCCAAATTTACGAAAAAAGCAAAAAAAACAAATGAAACGAAAACTGTGGTGTTGTTGAAGTCAAGTTGCTGCAGCCAGGAGGGTTTGTAGGATTTGCATTGGATTTTCTGGGATCAGTGGTCCACCAAGTATCAGTTAGCACAGATATTCTTTTCATCTAAAATGGTTGCTACAACTAAGGGGACTGCAGACCCCTGCCAGCAAATGGCTATCAGTAAGATGTTGGAACTTATTTAGAGTGAGGCCTAACCATGTGCTAACGGTGACAGGAATCTAAGATTGTACAGTTAAAAAGAAAATTGATCTCAAGTAGTGTGCTGGAGGAGACGTGAAGGCTGGAAAACTGTCAATTTAGATTCAACCATCTTTATTTCAATCAAGCAAGATTATTCATTTGGGAATCCCATGCCCCTTTTCCCCATCCAAGTTTAATCCCCTAATAAAAACAACAAAAACAAGTTAAAGACTGTTCATTGACTGACAAAGTGTGTCTGAAATGGATGTCTGACCAAGCATGGTGATGTGTGGAGCTGAAACACACAGCGACCCCACGGAGGCAACGCTACAGACACACACACACACACACACTTATGTACACTAAAACCTTGGATTGAAAGTGAAATTTGTTCCAGAAACATGCTTGTAATCCAGAGCACTCGTATATCAAAGCGAATTTCCCCATAAGAAATAATGGAAACTCAGATGATTTATTCCACAACCATTTATTGTCCTTCAGTTTATAGTCCATGTGACTGAATCGCTTGGGCAACCCGACTAGGTGCTTCCATCCGCCAAACAGCGCCTCCTGCCATCCAAACTGTTCAGAGCAGATCGAGAGCTAATACCAGCACTTTTTTTTACCCCAAACATCGTACACAGACAAGATGTGAGGTAAAACGCCAAAGGAAAGACTTTTATTGAAACTCAGACACATACTTTATACCTTACAGGAGGACATCCCCCTCCTGATCATATTACCCTAACAAATTGTACACAGGAATATTATTACAACAACCAACATATACTACAAACATTAAGTTAATTAACCACTTCATTACTGGGCACTTAAACCCCCTTGCTGCCCAGACCAATTTTCAGCGCTGACGCATTTTGAATGACAATTGCACGGTCATACAACACTGTACCCACTGGTATTTGATCATCTCTGCGATTTTTATTTTTTGCGCTATAAACAGAAAAAGAAAAGACAGAAAATTTTGAAAAAAAACACAATATTTTTAACTTTTTTGTTATATTAATATCCCAACTTTTTTTTTTTTTTTCTCGGTTTAGGCCGATACGTATTCTTATACATATTTTTGTTAAAAAAAAAAACGCAATAAGCATATATTGATTGGTTTGCGCAAAAGTTATAGCGCCTACAAAATAGGGGATAGATTTATGATTTATTTTTTACTAGTAATGGTGGCGATCTGCGTTTTTTTTCCTCAGGCCTGCGATATTGCGGCGGACATATCGGACACTTTTGACACAATTTTGGGACTATTCACATTTATACAGTGATCAGTGCTATAAAAATGCACTAATTACTGTATAAATGTGACTGGCAGGGAAGGGGTTAACACTAGGGGGTGAGGAAGTGGTTAAATGTATTCCCTGGGTGTGTTCTAACTGTGTGTGGAGGGGGACTGACTGGGGGAGGTGACCGATGCTGTGTCCCTATGTACAAGGGACACAGATCGGTCTCCTCTCTCCCTGACAGGACGTGGAGCTCTGTGTTTACACACAGCGCTCCACGTCCCTGCTGTTACCGCCGATCGCGGGTACCTGGCGGACATCGCGGCATCTCAGCGATGCGCCGGGCACAGTGTTTTCCCGATGCGCGCCCTCAGCGGCGTGCACGGGGAATGCACATAAAAGGACGTCCAGGGATGTCCACCCAGCAGCTGAGAGCCGCGCTGTGGACGTCTTTCGTCTATAGCGCGACTCTCAAGTGGTTAAACAACTAACCACCTGGACAATGTTGTAATTATTCAGAGATCTCATTCCAGGTCAGACTGCTGGCACCGAGCTCACAAAGTACACTACACAGTGTTGCCAACCTACCAGATTGAAATTTACTGACACGACACCCACAATTTACTGGCACAGCTAAGTTTTTACTGGCATTGAAAAATTGCCCCTAAGAGTGGAAAATCCTTACGGTCCTAAAATGGTTAAGTGCAAATTTCAGTATTTAGGCTACAAACAAGTAGAATATGCAGTTAGCAATATGATTTAAAGTGGTTGTAAACCCACTTTTTTCACTTTTACCTACAGGTAAGCCTATAATAAGGCTTACCTGTAGGTATAAAGAATATCTCCTAAACCTGTACGGTTTAGGAGATATTCCCCTCGCAATGCGCCGCTGATTGCAGCGGCGCATGTGCAGGGGGATCCACGGCGAAAAGGACCGGCAGCCGCCAGACCTTGCCGAATTTAAATCTCCCACGCGCAAGCGCGGGAGTGACGTCATCGCCGCTCCAGCCAATCACAGCGCTGGAGCGCCAATACCCGGAAGACACGCCGGAGCAAGATGACATCTCGCTCGGCGTGGACCAGGTAAGTGTTCACCTCGTTCCGAGGTAAGTATTTCAGAATCAGCCAGTATGCGGTGCATACTAGCCGATTATGCCTTTTGCCTTGCAGGTTTAACCACTTGCTTACTGGGCACATAAACCCCCTTCGTTCCCAGGCGAAATTTCAGCTTACGGCACTGCGTCACTTTAACTGACATTTGCGCGGCCGTGCGACGTGGCTCCCAAACAAAATTGACGTCCTTTTTTCCCCACAAATAGAGCTTTATTTTGGTGGTATTTGATCACCTCTGCGGTTTTTATTTTTTGCGCTATAAACAAAAAAAGAGCGACAATTTAAAAAAAATATATATTTTTTTTACTTGTTGCTATAATAAATATCCCAATTTTTTTTTAAAAAACTTTTTTTTTTCTCAGTTAAGGCCGATACGTATTTTTCGTCGTGTTTTTGTAAAAAAAAAAAAAAATCGCAATAAGCGACTGGTTTGCGCGAAAGTTATAGCGCCTACAAAATAGGGGACAGAATTATGATTTTTTTTTTTTTTTTTACTATTTATGGCGGCGGTCTGCGCTTTTTATTGGGACTGCGACGTTATGGCGGACACATCAGACACTTTTGACAAAAATTTGGCGCCATTCACATTTATACAGCGATCAGTGCTATACAAATGCACTAATTACTGAGTAAATGTGACTGGCAGTGAAGGGGTTAACACTAGGGGGTGAGGAAGGGGTTAAATGTGTAGCCTGGGTGTGTTCTAACTGTGTGGGGGGAGGGGGGTGACTGGGGGAGGTGACCGATGCTGTGTCTCTATGTACAAGAGACACAGATCGGTCTCCTCTCCTCTGACAGCACGTGGAGCTCTGTGTTTACACACAGAGCTCCACGTCCCTGCTGTCTTACCGACGATCGCGTGTACCCGGCGGACATCGCGGCTGCCAGGTACACGCATCGGCTCCCGAGTGATGCGCCGGGACAGTGTTTACCCGCTGCGCGCCCCCCAGTGGCGCGCGCGGGTAATGCTTTCAAATGACGTCCAAAGACGTCCAGTTGGCACTTGAGAGCCGCGCTGTTGATGTCTTTTGTCAATAGCGCGGGTCTCAAGTGGTTAAAAAAAAAAAAAAAGTTTGCGCGGTTTACAACCGCTTTAAGGTAGATAATAAGGCAAAAGAACATATTTCTTATTTTACTTTCGATATATAGTAAATAGCTCAGGGACAGGACTCAGGAGGTTAACATGAATATTACTCTCATAGTGACAACAGCAGTGTGCAGCAGTACAGATCAACGACACGACCCCTCCTGAGTCACAGTGACAGTATCTTTCCAAGCCAGGTGGTCCCTCCAGTCCACTCCAGTCTAAACAGCACTGCCAGTCCCACTCCTGGCCTGCCTTGCTCTGGATCCAAGGCTCTGGCCGATTTGCTTGACTCCCTTGCACCATGAGATCACATAACGTGCTCAGGCACCGCTGCCAGAGCTGCCCAATCACACTGTAGCAGGCACTAGGATGGTCTCGGCCAGCTCCGGGCCGAGCTAAGTGTCACAACCATATTTTTTACTGGCAACCTTTTGCTTTTACTGACATTTACTGCCAGGAGAAAATTGCCTGTTTTTTACTGGCTGCCAGTAAAAATACTGACGGTTGGCAACACTGACACTACACATTATCATAAGTTTAACATCCCCACTGTCAGGGGTCAAGTCCTGGGGAAAAAAGTGTGGGAACTCCCACCCAAGATCCACTCCCCCACCAAAAAAAAAAGATGATACGCTCATATGCATATATATTTCACAGAAAATACAGTGGAACATTTATTGTAAAGTGCCAGTTTACAAAAGAAAAATATGGTGTCACCCCCCCCAACCCTCCCCCCTGGTCACTGAGCATTAGCATAGCTCTCCCCCCTAGCCTGCCGCAATGCTCTGTCCTGCCACTGCGGAGTGATAGCAGAAACATAACAGAGCAGTAGACACTGGGCAGGCTAGTGCATTGGGCTCTCTTCTGTCTAGCCTGCCACAGTGCTCTGCAGGGCGCTGGGCAGGCTAGTTTCAGGGTGGCAGCACACCCCAAACCGGCCCCTGTAAATGTTGTGGTTTATGCCAGTGCACCAATCCATGCACTGTCACGGATGGGGATGACACCATCACTGTCGGATATCATTTTCTTCTTAATAGTGTCACCCAGGCCTGGGACAAAAAATAGACCCATGAGTTTTAGACTGAGCAGTCCAGTGTAAATCCCCCCCCCCCCAGTAAATTCCCCCAGTTGTATCTCCCATAGTGTAAATTCCCCCGTTGTAAATCCCTACAGTGTATTCATTCCCTGTGTAAATACCCTCAAATCCCACGGATGTAACCCCCCCTGATGTAACTCCCCCTGTGCTATCCCCCTAATGTAACCCCCCCCCCTGATGTAATACCCCTAATGTAACCCCCCCCTGATGTAATCCCCCTAATGTAACCCCCCCCTGATGTAACTCCCCCTGTGTAATCCCCCTTGATGTCATTTCCCCTGTGTAATCCCCCTTGATGTCATTTCCCCTGTGTAATCCCCCTAATGTAACCCCCCCCTGTGTAATCCCTCTAATGTAACCCCCCCGTGGAATCCCCCCTAATGTAACCCCCCCTGTGTAATACCTCTAATGTAACCCCCATGTGTAATACCTCTAATGTAACCCCCCCTGTGTAATATAATGTAACCCCCCTGTGTAATACCTCTAATGTAACCCCCCCTGTGTAATATAATGTAACCCCCCTGTGTAATACCTCTAATGTAACCCCCCCCCCCCCCGTGTAATCCCTCTAATGTAACCCCCCTGTGTAATACCTCTAATGTAACCCCCCTGTGTAATCCCTCTAATGTAACCCCCCTGTGTAATACCTCTAATGTAACCCCCCCTGTGTAATACCTCTAATGTAACCCCCCCTGTGTAATACCTCTAATGTAACCCCCCGTGGAATCCCCCCTAATGTAACCCCCCCCTGTGTAATACCTCTAATGTAACCCCCCCTGTGTAATATAATGTAACCCCCCCCCCCCTGTGTAATACCTCTAATGTAACCCCCTGTGTAATACCTCTAATGTAACCCACCTGTGTAATCCCTCTAATGTAACCCCCCCGTGGATTCCCCCCTAATGTAACCCACCTGTGTAATACCTCTAATGTAACCCACCTGTGTAATACCTCTAATGTAACCCCCTGTGTAATACCTCTAATGTAACCCCCTGTGTAATACCTCTAATGTAACCCCCCCTGTGTAATCCCTCTAATGTAACCCCCCCGTGGAATCCCCCCTAATGTAACCCACCTGTGTAATACCTCTAATGTAACCCCCTGTGTAATACCTCTAATGTAACCCCCTGTGTAATACCTCTAATGTAACCCCCTGTGTAATACCTCTAATGTAACCCCCTGTGTAATCCCTCTAATGTAACCCCCCTGTGTAATCCCCCTAATGTAACCCCCCTGTGTAATACCTCTAATGTAACCCACCTGTGTAATACCTCTAATGTAACCCCCCCTGTGTAATCCCCCTAATGTAACCCCCCCTGTGTAATACCTCTAATGTAACCCCCCTGTGTAATACCTCTAATGTAACCCCCCTGTGTAATACCTCTAATGTAACCCCCCTGTGTAATACCTCTAATGTAACCCCCCCTGTGTAATACCTCTAATGTAACCCCCCCTGTGTAATATAATGTAACCCCCCTGTGTAATACCTCTAATGTAACCCCCCCCCCCCCCTGTATATCTGCCCATTGTGACAATATAGTGTATAATATCTCTCCCCTCCCCACATTTACAGACCTTAGAATAGCGCGGCTTTTCTCCACATGGATGTCCCTCCTCCTAGGCTCCTCCTCCTGCTGTGGGTGTACTGTCAGTGTGGAGGAGGAGCCTAGACTCTGTCAGCTGTGACGAGGGTAATTGTGATAGGCAGCCGGCACCTCTCCCCGCCTGCCTGTCACAATAATAGGGGATTGCAGTTCCTGGAAGACTTGCGGGCGCCGAGCACTGAGCTCTCTCCTCCTCCCTTCAAAGCAAAGTAACTGGAGTGCACAGGGGAAGGGGGAGGAGAGAGCTGCGGCGCCTCGCTCAATCCAGCACTGTGCCGGGTGTCCCCGGGGGGGGGGGGGGGACGCCGCCCCCCCCGCTCCCGCCTTGCAAACACCGCTGCCCAGGAGACAAAGATCGGCATGGGCGGCTCGAGTCCTGCAACGGGAACGACGTTCCCACAGTGAAAAAAGTGGAGGGACGTCGTTCCCATGCGTTCCCGCAGGACTCGAGCCCTGCACTGTAGTATGCTAACAGAAAAACAGCACAATTAACTTGCCATTAATAGGTGAAAGCAGAGCTTTTTTTCTCAGAAAATAGGTGCAGGAACTCAACCATGACCCTGTTCAGATTTCACAAACAGTAGAAGGGTCCTAAGGGGCATTAAGTACCAGGATTGCATTACATACAGAGTACAGAGTTCAGGGGGGTTACACACAGAGTGCAGAGCTGTCACTTGTAAACACAGAAACTAGGGTTGTCCAGATACCGATACCAGTATCGGTATCGGGACCGATACCGAGTATTTGCGCTAGTACTCGTACTCGCGCAAATACTCCCGATACCAAAATAGAATACTTTTTTTTTTTTTTGTGACATCGAACACAAATTGGATGGCACCATTGGATGGCACTGATAGGTGGCACTGGCATTGATTGAATGGCACTCATAAATGGATGGCACCGATAGGTGGCACTGGCATTGATTGGGTGGCACTGATGAGATGCACTAATAAGCTGCCTCCCTGCACTGATGCACTAATGGGCACTGATCTGCACTGATAGGTGGCACTGGCTAGCTGCACTTTTGGGCACTGGCACCGATGAGCTGCACTGACAGTGATCACTCCTTCAATGATATGTAGTTTTCCAGTACCGTATGCTAAAAAACAGCCCCACACCATGATGTACCAGTTCTTCATAATTCTAAAGAAAATATCTTTTCTCTGTATTGTGGTTTGAAAACGGTCACATGACATTAAAAAAAAGTATCGGTATTCGGTATCGGCGACTACTTGAAAAAAAGTATCGGTACTTGTACTCGGTCCTAAAAAAGTGGTATCGGGACAACCCTAACAGAAACCAGACTTCTGTGTTTACAAGTGATTGTGGTGAGCAGGCACGAAAGGGTCTGACCCAGAGGTGGTGGAACCGAGTTCCCCCAAGTTCCCCCTGAAAAAAAGCACTGGGTGAAAGACAGGTGGCTTGAGCTGATGAGATTAACATCTGCTATCAGTCCCGCAGTGTGGAGCAGTCATTGCTGGAAATGTAGCATCTAGGCCCTTAACATAGATCCCAGAGTCTGTGTGTTCTGGGGAGACAGAAACCGTAATCAGAAACAAGATCACTCCAAGGATCCCCCAGGCACACACCCCCTAAAAAACAGTGTTCCCCCAAAAAGCCAGGGCCCATAGTCATTGGTAGAGATGGGCCAAACGCCCCCTAGTTCGATTTTCACCAGAACATTTCGAACAGGCAGAAAAGTTCTAGTGAACATGCAAACCCTATAAAAGTAAATGGGACACAAACATGAAAAATCCTGCTTTTTAAAGGCTTGTGTGCAAGTTATTGCCATAAAAAGCGTATGGGGACCCAGGTACTGCCCTAGGGGACATGTTTTAATGCAAAAAAAAAAAAAACATTTTTAAAAGGAGCAGTGATTTTAATGATGCTTAAAGTGAAACAATAAAAATGAAATATTCCTTTAAATATCGTGAATGCGGGGTCCCCTTAGTCTGCCTGCCTGTGCGATGTATAGAACATACCGCAGCAATAATGACATTTATAAAGGAAAACATGTAATTTAAACTTGCTTGCGGCTGTAATGTATTAATAGCTCCCGGCAATACAGATTATAATTTTTTTTTTTAATCACTTAAGCCCCGGACCATATTGCTGGTCAAAGACCAGAGCACTTTTTGCGATTCGGCACTGCGTCGCTTTAACTGACAATTGCGCGGTCGTGCGACGTGGCTCCCAAACAAAATTGGCGTCCTTTTTTTCCCACAAATAGAGCTTTATTTTGGTGGTATTTGATCACCTCTGCGGTTTTTAGTTTTTGCGCTATAAACAAAAATAGAGCGACAATTTTGAAAAAAAATGAATATTTTTTACTTTTTACCATAATAAATATCCCCCAAAAAAATATAAAACATTTTTTTTTCCTCAGTTTAGGCCAATACGTATTCTTCTACATATTTTTCTTAATTTTTTTTTGCAATAAGCGTTTATTGATTGGTTTGCGCAAAAGTTATATCGTTTACAAAATAGGGGGTAGTTTTATGGCATTTTTATTAATATATATTTTTTTACTAGTAATGGCGGCGATCAGCGATTTTTTTCGGTACTGCGACATTATGGCGGACACTTCAGACACTTTTGACATATTTTTGGGATCATTGGCATTTTTATAGTGATCAGTGCTATAAAAATGCATTGATTACTATAAAAATGCCACTGGCAGGAAAGGGGTTAACACTAGGGGGCGGGGAAGGGGTTAAGTATGTTCCCTGTTTGTGTTCTAACTGTAGGGGGGGTGGACTCACTAGGGGAAATGACTGATCGCTGTTTATACATTGTATGAACAGACGGTCAGGCATTTCTTCCCTGACAGGACCGGGAGCTGTGTGTTTACACACACACAACTACCGGTTCTCGCTCTGTAACAAGCGATCGCGGGTGCCCGGCGGTGATCAGGCACGCGCGTCAGGATCATGGACGAGCGGGGGGGCGCGCGCCCCTAGTGGCCGCTTCGCGAGGCGACGTAGAGCTACGGGCTCTCGCTCAAGGGAGCCGACCTGCCGCCGTAGAACTGCAGCGGCTGGTCGGCAAGTAGTTAAAACTCCAAATTTTTGTTTAAAAAAATGGCACGGGGTCCTCCCCAAAATCCATACCAGACCCATATCCGAGCATGCAGGTCAGAAAAGGAGGGGGGACGAGCGAGTGATGGCCGGTGGTTGTCGGGATCTGCGTCCGGGCAGGGGGCTTATTGGAATCTGGAAGCCCCCTTTAACAATGAAGGCCCCCAGATCCCAATTACCCCCCCCCCATGTGAATTGGTATCGGGTACATTGTACCCCTACCTATTCACCAAAAAAAAGTGTAGAAAAGTAAGAAACACAGTACAGAGTTTTTGACAAGTCCTTTATTAAAAACATAAAATAAAATAATGTCCCTCGATGTAATCCACGGTCAATCACGTCGTATGCCGGCCCCGAAAAAAAATAGGAAAAAAATTAAAAAGTGCTCTGCCCCCTGGGAGGCCTCACGGCCGTCTGCCTCCTCTCTGTTTTGACAGATCTTTTATAGGCAAGTCACTTGACGTCAGAAGGGGCAGCGTAACTGGGTGGCCCCGCCCCTTGCCTATAAAAGAGCTGTCAAATCTGGGTGGAGGCAGACTGCCGGAAGGCCTCCCCGGGGGCGGATTTTTTTTCTTTCTATTCTTCGGGTCAACGTGATTAACAGGGACAATATGTTTTTTTCTTTTTTAATCACATGCCGACCACGGCACGCAGATATACGTCGGCAGAATGGCACAGGCAGGCACAATATTGTGGACACGCTCGCCTACTGCGAGCTCCGTGACCCCGACCGCGGGTCCCGCGGACACGATGTCCAGGGGCTTACCCGTGATCGTGTCACGGTGAGGAACAAGGGGGAAATGCTTATGTAAACAAGCATTTCCCCAGTCTTCCTATCAGCTTGACGGAAGCTGTAATCGGAAGCTGTGATCACAGTCGTGTCATACATAGCCCATCTCCCCTACAGTTAGAACACATCCCTAGGCACACTTAGCCCCTTAAGCACCACCTAGTGGTTAACCCCTTCACTGCCAGTGTCATTTTCACAGTAATAAGTGCATTTTTAGTCTATAAGAATCTTCTACCGTCGGATCCTTCCATGTTTTCAATGACACCACAATAATTGCTTCATACATAGATTGAGGGAGTCTGCCCTGTCCTTTAGCTTCCATCATTGTAGATCACTCTGGAAGAAGTATATCACCAAACGATTTATACATTTTGATAGGCAACCCATCGTACCCAGGAGCTTTTGCATCAGGAAAGGTTGCAACTGCTACCTGTAATTCTTCCAAAGTAATAGGTGAATTCAGAAACCTTCTGTCGGCCTCCCCCCAGCTCAGGCAGTGTAACCATATTTAGAAAATTATGAAGATCCTGTTCCCCATATGAAACTTTAGAGGCTTAAAGATGTCCATAAAACATTCTGATTCCTTGTATAATCAAAGGAGCATCCGTAGCAATACTATCTGTGTGGAGCTGCAAAGTAGGTATGTGGGCAGGTGTGATAGCTTTGGCCATAGCTATCATAGCTTTTGTATTTTTACACTGTATATAGCTGGTTGCTAAGGAGGGGGCCGGAAAGCCTGTGTCCTTAAAACTGCGTGGGGTCCTCCCCGGTCCATACCAGGCCCCTGGGTCTAGTATGTATTCGGAGAGGGACCCCCACACCAATTTGTTTAAAAATGGCGTGGGGTCCCCCCTAAATCAATACCAGACCCTTATCCAAGCATGCCCCCCAGCAGGTCAGGAAATAGATAAGATTATCGAGCACCACCCCTGAACCATACCAGGCCGCATTCCCTCAACATGGAGGGGTGGGTGGTTTGGGGGCAGGGGGGACTCTGCGCCCCTACCCCAAAGCACCTTGCCCCCCATATTGATGGGGACAAGGGCCTCTTTCCGACAACCCTTGCCCTGTGGTTGTCGGGGTTTGCGGGTGGGGGGCTAATCGGAAACTGGAAGCCCCCTTTAACAAGGCGGCCCCCAGATCCCGGCCTCCCACCCCATGTGAATGAGTATGGGGTCTTTCATTAAAAATATCTTCCTCCTCTGGGCTTCTTCTACGGCTGCTTATTTTTCCACTCCTTTTCTTTCCCGTGTCTTCTTTGTCCAGTGTTGTTCTTCCTCTACCGCCGCTGACGAGCCTCCTCCGATGCGAAGTCCCGCTCCCGCCGACGACCCTCATCCGATGCTGCGCCCGCTGATCTGTCGAGCTATGATTAAGCACTGGGCAACAGTGTGAAATGCGTCAGATTCTGTTCTATTTTTTGCTGTGGCATGTAAATTTTGTGACCAGTTTTAATAAAAGGAACGTTTTTTTGGAGTGCAGGTGTCCAAGTTTTCCTCTAGATTTTTGCATTATCATTGCATTGCCGGCACCCATGGTTTAATATGAGGCAGTGGAGGCGGCAACATTAATATTTAATGTCATTTTTATAGAAAAATAACAAAAAAGACAGAAATATAAGTTGTAAGTACAAACATTTGGCTGTGGTTCCATATTTGCAGTAATCTGTGTATGCATTTCCATCTCATTATTAGATACAGTAATAAAATACATCTTGCAGCACAAGGACAAAGTACATTTATTTCACATACAAGAGTACTTCCAAAATTTTTAAAATGTGTTATTAAAATGATGATATTGTAACATAAGAATGGTCCCAAAAAAGGGAGCAGAGAAATATATAGAAAACATCTATTCAGAGGCTAGATCTGGTTTAGGGAATACTCGTATTTTATGGTATGCAGGGGTGGCAGCATTTAAAAGGTGGACGTTATATAGCATGAACTTCTACTTCAAATCTCATAGCTGTACATCTGTAGTGCGAGATCATCTAAGATCGTCTTCTTGAGTGCTAGTTCCACAAGATTTGGAATGCGATTTGGTGATGTCAGTACTGTTCTGCTCATGGTGTTCTTACTGGAGAGGAAGCTGTACATGAGGACTTGCATTGTATGCATTTCCCTGCTTTCTTAACCTCTATTGCTCCTTAAAAATGTCTCCATCAGTCATCAGCCTCTACCAAGACACAAAGAAAGTGCAAAATAAGGCTTAGTAAGTAATGGGAAAAGACCAGTTGCATTTAGACCACAGGCCAGGGCCGATCCGCCCTATAGGCGGACTATGCAAGCCGCTAAGGGCCCCCCAAATTACTAGAGGCCCCACCTGGTGAGAAGTAATTTTCGGCCCCTCAACACGCTGGGTGCATGGGAGAAGAGGTAAGATGTCAGCACCCCCCGCTTCTCACTTTAATGTAAGATGTAATTTTCTAAAGCAGAACACCCCTGCCCCCTTTAATGTGACATGTCACTGTCGGCAGCACAACCCCCCCCCCCCCCACCACTTCTCAACTTTAATGTGACATGTAAGTTTGCTTAGGGCCCCAGGGAGGTCAGGATCGGCACTGCCACAGGCAATACTAGTAACTAGTTCTTTGCCCTCTTCATGCCCTGATCGGCACAGCTTTCACAATACAAGTCCTATTTAGCAGACTAGGAATTTACCCAACAGATTTTATCTGCCCTTTCTTCATCACAGAAAAACAATGCCATCTGATTTACATTTGGCATGACTATTTTCCTCTGCTTTTTTTTTATGAACTTTTTGTTTATAAGTTTCCCATACAGTACCTTGAAAAAGTATTCATACTAGGGCTGCGCATCTTCACCGGTCTCACGATTCGATGCGATTACGATTATCAAGTCCACAATTCGATTCGATTCCGCGATGCATCACGATTGCAGCGCAAGTGCGCATGACTTTCATCAAAAAATATTTAAGTACTCCATTTTTTTTTCGATCTGTTCTTAAAAAAAAAAAAAAAACACACAATAACACTTCCTGCATGTAACAAATTCTAAACACAGCAGACATGCTACAGGAGATGGTCAGAGACAGCAGACATGCTACAGGAGATGGTCAGAGACAGCAGACATGCTACAGGAGATGGTCAGAGACTGCAGACATGCTACAGGAGATGGTCAGAGACTGCAGACATGCTACAGGAGATGGTCAGAGACTGCGGACATGCTACAGGAGATGGTCAGAGACTGCGGACATAGTGCAGGAGATGGTCTATATTTCTCCTCCATACAGCCCAGTCCCTGCCTGCAGTGACAATGACTTATCACAGGTGACAGTACATCAGATTCCACTACATGCCCCGTACCCCGTGTCCCCTGGATCACAGCACCCCCCTCCTCCTCTGTACTTACATGCTGCTCTGCGCACAGAGGATGATTAGAGGGAACTTACTTGTGTCATTGCAGCCTTGTAATGAGATGGGCGATCTGCCTGCTCACCATCCTCCAATCTCCATTCCAGCTCTCCATTCTCTCGTCAGCAGGGAATTCTCAGTGTTTGTATATGCCGTACTAATGTGACTGACTGCCCGGCCCGCCTCTCTCCACACTCTGGTCTCACGTCTCTCCTGGCGTTAGCCCCGCCCACTAACTATCAGATTAGTAGAAAGGCGGGAGGGTAGTGTTTGTATATGCTGCGCTAATGTGACTGACTGCACGGCCCGCCTCTCTCCTATGTCCACTCTGCTCTTACGTCTCTCCTGGCGTCAGCCCCTCCCACCTTTCTACTGATCCGATAGTTACAGTCAGTGGGCGGGGCTGATGCCAGAAGAGACGTAAGAGCAGAGTGGACATAGGAGAGAGGCGGGACGGGAAGTCGGTCACATTAGCGTGGCATATACAAACAATACCCTCCCGCCTTTCTACTAATCTGATAGTTCTAGTCAGTGGGCGGGGCTAACGCCAGGAGAGACGTGAGTCGTAAGAGGAGAGAGGCGGGCCGGGCAGTCACATGAGCACTGTGAAAAATGGTACCATCTGAACGGAGCACTCTCCCGGGAGGGGGCGGGGCTAAACATCGATTATTACGGTCGCATGCATCGGTGCCGCATCGGGGACACCCGAATCGCGATGCACCGATTAAATTTGACACCCCCAATTCATACCCCCTTGACATTTTCCACATTTTGTCATGTTACAACTAAAATATGAATGGATTTTATGTGATAGACCAACACAAAGTAACACATAATTGTGAAGTGGAAGAAAAATTATAAATGGTTTTCAAAAGTTTTTACAAATAAATATCTGAAAAGTGTGGCATGCATTTGTATACAACCCCCTTTACTCTGATACCTCTAACTAAAATCTAGTGGAACCAATTGACTTCAGAAGTCACCTAATTAGTAAATAGATGCCACCAGTGTGCAATTTAATCTCAGTATAAATGCGGCTGTTCTGTAAGCCCTCTGAGGTTTGTTAGAGAACCTTAGTGAACAAACAGCATCATGAAGGCCAAGGAACCCAACAGACAGGTCAGGGATAAAGTTGTGGAAAAGTTTGAAGCAGGGTTAGGTTATAAAAAAAAATATCCAAAGCTTGGAACATCTTACGGAGCACTGTTCAATCTATCATCCGAAAATGGAAAGAGTGTGGTACAACTGCAAACCTACCAAGAAATGGTCGTCCACCTAAACTGACAGGCTGGGCAAGGAGAGCATTAATCAGAGAAGC